>NC_057797.1:87165362-87174837 GCF_018294505.1 Triticum aestivum
GGGCTCCCCGGGCCGCGGTGGGAGTGGCGGCGGCGGGCGATGACGTGGCAGGAGGCGGTTGGCTGGCGGCGGTGTGTCCGCCCCGGGCGGACAATGTCCGGCGGCTCGCGGTGGAAAATTAGGGTTTCGGAGAGGGAGAGATTCGGATTTCCGGGAGGGGTCTTTAAATAGGCATAGAGGGAGCTAGGAGAGTCCAAATGAGGTGCGGTTTGCGGGCATGCGATCGTGATCGAATGCTCTAGATGATGGAGCACAGTTAGGTGGGTTTTGGGCCAAATTGGAGTGGTGTCGGGCTGCAAGACACATGAGGCCTTTTCGGTCCCTCGGTTAACCGTTGGAGTATCAAACGAAGTCCAAATGGTACGAAACTTGACAGGCGGTCTACCGGTAGTAAACCAAGGTCGCTTGGCAAGTCTTGGTCTAATCCGTAAATGTTTAATCCCCACACACGAAAGAAAGGTAGAAAAGACCACCGGAGGAGAACGAAGCGCCGGAATGCAAAACGGACAACGGGGAAAATGCTCGAATGCATGAGACGAACACGTATGCAAATGCAATGCACATGATGACATGATATGAGATGCATGACAGCGATAACAACACACGGAGACAAAGACCCGAACCCGAGGAAATAAAATATCTTAATGCCAGAAACGGCAAGAGTTGGAGTACAAATTGGGAAAGTTACATCCGAGGTGTTACAACACTCCACCACTATGAAAGGATCTCGTCCCGAGATCTAGGACTGAAAGAACGCCGGGTACTCAGAACGGAGGTGATCCTTGCATTCCCAGGTACTTCACGGTCGGAATGGTGTGACCACTTGACTTTAAGAAATTTGATTGACTTGTTGCGAGTCTTGCGTTCAGTCTCTTCAAGAATAGCAACTGGGTGCTCATGATAGGAGAGATCTTCTTGGAGCTCAATGTCCTCGAAGTTGACGGTGCGGTCAGGAGTCTTGAAGCACCTTCGAAGTTGAGAGACATGAAACACGTCATGAACATTTGCAAAGTTTGAAGGAAGCTCGAGTTGATAGGCGAGGTCGCCTCTCTTGCTGACAATCGTGAAAGGTCCCATGTATCTAGGGGCAAGCTTCCCTTTGATACCGAAGTGACGAGTACCTTTCATAGGAGAGACACGGAGGTAAACATGATCTCCAATCTCGAAAGCCAAATCATGGTGCTTACTATCATAGTAGCTCTTCTGACGGGATTGGGCTGCTTTGAGGTTATCACGAATGACTTTGCACATTTCCTCTGCCTCTGTGATTAAGTCATTACCCAAAAGATGACGTTCACTGGTTCCAGACCAGTTGAGAGGGGTACGGCACTTCCTGCCATACATAATTTCAAAAGGGGCCTTGCCCGAACTTTCTTGAAAATTGTTGTTGTAGGAGAATTCAGCATAAGGAAGGCAATCCTCCCACTTCATGTCGAAGGAGATCACACAAGCTCTGAGCATATCTTCAAGAATCTGGTTGACACGCTCGACTTGACCGCTAGTTTGAGGATGGAAAGCTGTGCTGAAGCGGATGTTAGTGCCCATGGCCTTCTGAAAAGAATCCCAAAACTTCGAGGTAAAGATGCTGCCACGGTCTGAAGAGATCACTTGAGGAATACCGTGCAGAGAAACAATACGAGAGGTATAGAGTTCTACCAATTGAGCTGCAGTGATCGACTCTTTGATAGGCAAAAAGTGAGCCACTTTCGTGAGTTTATCGATGACAACAAATATAGCATCATTGCCACGCTTGGACTTTGGAAACCCAGTCACGAAGTCCATTTCAATGTGGTCAAACTTCCATTCTGGAATGGCAAGAGGTTGGAGGAGACCAGCTGGCCTTTGGTGTTCTACCTTCACTCTTCTGCAGACATCACATTCATTCACGAATTGAGCGATCTCGCGCTTCATTCGAGTCCACCAATAATCTTGCTTAAGGTCCTGATACATCTTCGTGCTCCCAGGGTGGATGGAGAGGAGAGAATTGTGAGCCTCGTTCATGATCACTTTACGAAGGTCACCTTTGGGTACAACAATACGATCCTCGAAGAAGAGAGTGTCCTTGTCATCAAGGCGGTAGCACTTGTACTTGGACTGACTCTTGGCAATCCCAATCTTCACCTTTTTCACCATAGCATCAAGAAGCTGAGCTTGGCGAATATGGTCTTCCAAGATAGGAGAGACTAAAAGGTTGGCGAGGAAACCTTGAGGAACAACTTGCAGATTAAGTTTGCGGAAAGCTTCACAAAGCTCGGGTTGATAAGGCTTGAGAATCAGACTGTTGCAGTAAGCTTTCCTGCTCAAAGCGTCAGCAATCACATTAGCCTTGCCTGGAGTATACTCAATACTCGGATTATATTCTTGAATCATTTCGACCCATCGAGTTTGCCTGAGGTTGAGATTAGGCTGAGTGAAGATGTACTTGAGACTCTTGTGATCAGTGAAAATATCCACTTTTCTTCCCAATAGAAGATGTCTCCAAGTCAAAAGAGCATGCAAAACTACCGCCAACTCGAGATCATGAGTGGGGTAGTTCTTCTCATTAGGCTTCAACTGGCGAGAGGTATAAGCAACAACTTTCTTCTCTTGCATCAATACTGCGCCAAGACCTTGGAGAGAGGCATCACAAAAGACCTCGTACGACTTGGATTCATCAGGCGGAGTGAGTACTGGAGCAGCGATCAATTTCTCTTTCAAAGTGTTGAAAGCAATATCACACTCCGGATACCAAACGTACTTGACGTGCTTCTGGAGAAGATTAGAGAGAGGCTTTGCGATCTTAGAAAAGTTATCAACGAATCTTCGGCAATAGCTTGCGAGACCGAGAAAACTGCGGAGTTGCTTCACGCTCTGAGGAGGTTCCCAATTCACAATTGCAGACACCTTCTCAGGATTCACGGAAATGCCCTTGGCAGAGATGATATGACCAAGATAAAGAACCTCATCGAGCCAAAATTCACACTTGGAGAACTTGGCGTAGAACTTGTGTTCTCTGAGCTTATCAAGAACCAAACGCAAGTGCTTGGCATGATCTTCCTTGTTCTTGGAGAAAACCAGAATGTCGTCGAGATAGACCAAAACGAAGTCATTGGTGTAGGCATTGAAGATGAAATTCATCATGCGAGAGAAAGTCGGAGGAGCGTTGACGAGGCCAAAAGACATGACAGTGTATTCATATGAACCAAAGCTTGTCCTGAAAGCCGTCTTGGGAATATCTTGCTCACAGATTCGAATCTGATGATAACCCATACGGAGATCAAGCTTGGAGAATACTCGAGCACCTTTGAGTTGTTCGAACAGCTCATTGATGTTGGGAAGTGGGTATTTGTTCTTGATGGTCTTCTTGTTCACTGGACGGTAATCAACACAAAGTCGGTCCGTTCCATCCTTCTTCTTCACAAAAAGAACACCACAACCCCACGGAGAAGAACTAGGCCGGATGAGACCCATTTTCTCTTGAATATCGAGTTGCTTCTTTAGCTCCTTCAACTCTTCAGGTCCGAGCTTGTAAGGATGCTTGCACACAGGTTCCGAGCCAGGCTCAAGATCAATAACGAATTCAACTGGCCGGTGCGGAGGCATTCCTGGAAGCTCTTCTGGAAAGACGTCTTGATATTCGCAAACGACTGGAATTTGAGATATAGAATCCAATTCACCCTTCTCATTGAGAGAAAACAGACGGATGGTATTATCCTGAGCGGCAAAGACAATTACATCCTCAGACGAATGAGTCAATTGAATCTGCCTGGCTGCACAATCAAGCTGAGCCTTGTGCTTAGAAAGCCAACCCATCCCGAGAATAAGATCAATATCCGAGTTACCAAGAACAATTGGGGAAGAAAGGAACTTGTAGTCACCCATTGTGATAGTAACCTCTGGGACGCAGGTGTTAGCTGTCATCTGCTTGCCCGGTGACACAATTTGCAAGGAACTTTGCAGATACTGATAATCGCACTCATACTTTGATGCAAAAGGTTTGGAAATGAAGCAATGCGATGCACCCGTGTCAAAAAGAACTTTTGCAGGAATATCGTTAATAGGAAGGTTACCCATGAACACATCTGACGAGTCCTCTGCCTGAGCTGCATTCATCAAATTGACCTTGGCGTACTTGGGGTTATGCTTGACCACAGCTGTACTTGCCGATCTGACAGGAGGAGGAGGAGGAAGACGCCTCTGGTTGAAACACTTGTTGGCATAGTGACCCTTCTGTTGGCACTTGTTGCACGTGACCTCTGAAAGCGGACGGTGATACGGAGCACTCGATCTTGGAGCTTGAGACGAAGTCTTGTTCTAAAAGCCAGGGTTGGGTGGGTGGGAAGAACCACTGCCAGCTTTGCTCTTCTGCTGATACGGCTGACGGAATGGAGGAGGAGGAAGCCAAAACTTCTGCTGCTTGGCCACTTGAGTAGAGGAAGAAGGAGTAATATCTCTGACTCGCTTCTTGGAAGCATCACACCTCAACTGAGCAGCCTCTTGCTTCAGTGCCATGTTGTAGAACTCATCGTATCTCAAGGGCTCAAAGAGAACAAGAGCTATCTGAATTTCTTCTCTAAGACCACCTCTGAACTGATAAATCATGCTCTTCTCATCAGGTACGTCCTGCTTGGCAAAGTAGGCGAGCTTCTGGAACAACTTGTTGTAGTCATAGACAGACAAAGAGCCTTGCTTCAGATTGCGGAATTCCTCACGCTTGCTTTCAACCACGCTCTGAGGAATATGATGAGCTCGGAAATCTCGACGGAAATCATCCCAAGTGATAACACGTCCAACTCTGGAGTCCTTGTACTGCTGGAACCATTCTGCAGCTTGATCTTTGAGTTGGAAGGAAGCGAACTTGACAAAGTCCTCAGGCCTGACATTACTGCACTCGAAATGCTTGCACAGATCCACTAGCCAATCGTCAGCATCGGTTGCCTCAACACAATTGCTGAAAGTCTTTGGCCCGTTAGCAAGGAACTGGTTGAGTCTAGCAAAGTGATTCTGATTGCTGCCTTGATTCCCTTGGTTGCCTTGATTTCGCTCTTGAAGAATTTGCATGATCAACTGTGTGTTTGCATTGGTTGCGGCCATCACAGCTTGCCATGCCTCTGGAGGAGGTGGAGGTGGTGGCGGATCAGGATTCGAGTCGTGCGCGTTGGAGGAGCCATCCTGAAGAGGTTGACCACCATTAGCACATTGACAGACAAATATTGAAGCTGAATCCAACGGAAAGAAAATTGCAACATATAGTCTTCACATCCGAACAAAATGAACGAATGTATTCCTCTTGAAATGGTCACATATCCATAAATTGAGAAGCCACGTAGAATTAAGGTAGAGAAATAAATCCACAAGGTACGGATCAAGAATGAATAATCGGTAAGAGATCCCAATATCAAACCAATATCCGTAGAAGAAGAACTAGAGCTACTAGAATTCCCACCTATGAAACTCCCGAACCTTTCCGGTTATGCAATCAGGTGTTGGGGATACAGGGGAAGCATAATATCTCACCCAAACTAGCAAATCCTACATCCAGCTGTATCCATCCTTCAACACATAACCAAGAAACCTTCGGAAACCATCTACCTCAACCTTCGAAAAGCATCCGTTATACAAGTTATGGCGATACTCCCGAACTCCCGCCCCAGTACTGGGTGGCGTCGAGGTTATCTCACCAACGAACTGCATAAAAGATATTTTCGATGTCGGCATACTAAACTCAGGTATTCCAGAACTGAACGATAAAATTATGATGACGACACCTCAGAGCTCAACTCCCCAGGACACTTCCACTAAACCCCTGACAGGAGGCACCAAGACAATGTTCTCATCATAAAAACCATCGGAACGATTCCAAGATAACCGCGTGATCCTAAAAAAAATTTAGTGAAATTTGAGAAGAGAAGAGTCAAAACTCTACGCCAGGATGCCTTACCAGAGCGATGAGGAGACTGGGAAGTAAAAAAGAATTCCTAAACTCTTCGATATATAATTCCTAAATGACTCAAAACATTTTTCTAGACACAACTCGGCCGCTAAAAACGATCAAGCAATGGGGCTCCTAAGGTCGGGGAAGGCTCTGATTACCAACTTGTAACACCCTCGATGCGACTATATCTCCCACATGTCGAGGCACGACTTAGAGGCATAATCGCATTGAAGGCATATGTCGCAAGTTAGGCAATCTTCACAACAACCCATGTAATATAAATAATAAAGGGGAGATAACAATAGTTGGCTTACACTCGCCACGTCAATCAAGTACATAAATAACAGTACATCATCCAAACACTCATGGCCCGACTACGGCGCCAAAATAAAAGATAACCCAACATGCGACACGGTCCCAATCACCCCCAACTAGGCACCACTACGGATCATTGGGAAAGGAAACATAGTAACATTGAGAGTCTTCGTCGAACTCCCACTTGAGCTCAATCGCGTCTCCTGGAGCGGAATCATCAGGCCCTGCATCTGGTGTAATAGTAATCTGTGAGCCACAGGGACTCAGCAATCCCGCACCCTCGCGATCAAGACTATTTAAGCTTGTAGGTAAGGCAGGGTAAAATATGTGGAGCCGCAGCAAGCGACTAGCAAGTATGGTGGCTAACTTATTCGCAAAAGAGAGCGAGAAGAGGAGGCAAAGCACGAGCGAGAAACTAGAGAGCAACCTGCGCAAACATTACTCCAACACCGTGTCCACTTCCCGGACTCACGCCGAGAAGAGGCCATCACGGTAACACACTCGGTTGATTCATTTTAATTAATTTAAGGTTCAAGTTATCTACAACCAGACATTAACAAATTCACATCTGCCCATAACCGCGGGCACGGCTTTCAAAAGTTCAAAACCCTGTGGGGGAGTCCCAACTTAGCCCATGACAAGCTCTCATGGTCAACGAAGGAATAGACCACCTCCCAAGACGTTCCGATCAGACTCGGTATCTCGGTTACTCAAGACACTTCGACAGGTTAAAACAAGACCAGCAACACCGCCCGAATGTGCCAACAAATCCCGATAAGAGCTGCACATATCTCTTTCTCAGGGCACACTCAGATGTGCGCTCCATACAACTAAAACCAAACCTCGAGTTTCCCCGAGGGGGCGCTGCACAGGACTCTAGTTTGGACCAACACTCAGAGGAGCACTGGCCCGGGGGGTTTAAAATAAGATGACACATGGGCTCCGGAAACCCAAGGGAAAAGTGGCTAGGTGGCGAATGGTAAAACCAAGGTTGGGCATTGCTGGAAAAGCTTTAATCAGGGCGAAATATCAAGGGGTTCCCATTATAACCCAACCGCGTAAGGAACGCAAAATCCGGGAACATAACACCGATATGACGGAAACTAGGGCGGCAAGAGTGGAACAAAACACTAGGCGAGAGGCCGAGCCTTCCACCCTTTACCAAGTGTATAGATGCATTAAGATAACAAGATAATATTATGATATCCCAACAAGTAAATAAATGTTCCAACAAGGAACGGGCTCCAATCTTCACCTGCAACTAGCAACGCTATAATAGGGGCTGAGCAAAGCGGTAACATAGCCAATCAACGGTTTGCTAGGACATGGTGGGTTAGAGGTTTGACATGGCAATTTGGGAGGCTTGAAAGCAAATGGTAGGCATCATAGCAATGGTATAGCAAAAGAGCGAGCAAACTAGCATAGCAAGATAGTAGTGATTTCAAGGGTATCATCATCTTGCCTGCACAATTGTTAGAGTTGACTGGATCCTCGAAAGCAAACTCAACGGGCTCCTCGTTAGCGAACTCGTCTCCCGGCTCTACCCAAACAAGACAAACAAGCAACAATGATACAATCAACCACGTGCAAGACCAAGCAATATGATGCAATGATGATATGCTATGCGGAATGCGATGCGGGATGCAAAATGCAAGATATGACAGGAAATGCATGAACCTTGCCTCAACTTGGAAATCCAAGTGTGCCACTGGAAAGATGAGATGAAATCGCTTGAAAACGACATAAAGAACACCGGATTCGGAGTTACGGTTTGGAAATGGCAAGCGATTCAAATATGGCACCGGTCTGCAATTTATAGCAAGTAGCCATCTAAATGCAACGAAATGAACAAGCTAAAGCACCAAAAAATGACAAGAAAATACATGGCAGGGATGCACACAAGATTCTTAACAAAAGTCTAGCACTGAGCTATGGCCAATTCATCCATTAACAGGTTCAAACAAGCATGGCAAAAATGCATATGGCAAACAGATCTCAGACTTAGTGAAATTAACACTTGTCTGGAATTTCAGATCAGGTAGCACTCTTCGGAGCAACAAAACTACATGCTACAGGATCTGAACATGGAAAAATAAAGCATGGCATGGAGCTACTCAAAGAGCTTAACAAAAGTCCCTTAGTGACCTTGAGCCAAAAAGGACCAGAAAACACAATTGCAAGCATGTGAACATAGCAAAAACATAATCAGTTTTCATACTTAGTGAAAACTTGAGCAAGCTGAAATATAGCTCAAGTAGGCATGTTTACGGGCTCGATGCACTCACTACGGTGCAAGTCATGGCAAGACAAGCATACACCCCTCAAGAAGGCACAAAATGCAAGCTAGACATGGCAAGAACAATAACATAGCATGCATGGATCAACTACAACATCATCGAAAAAATTGCAAACAAGTTGACAATCTGCCCAGATTCACAAAGTAGTAAAAGTAGAGCTCGATTGACTCAAGCTGGGGTGCTCCATAATTGCAAACAAATACATGGATGGATAGAGAACTACAATATTAACAAAACATCCTTACTGATCATCCTCAAAAGAGGCACGGATCACTAGGAAACAACATGAACATATGGCATCATGAGATAAACAGCTACAGGACTTAGTGAAATTACTATGTCTCTGAAAACAGAATTACTAAGTGCACCACTTTGCAAGCTTGCACTAGTCACCACACACATCCTAAAAATACATGGGTTGCACCTCTGGAAAGATGACAAAACCCTTAACAAAACACATGTAGAGCATCAGGGCATATCATGCACACATTAATCATGGCAAAAATGACAAAAAGCTAAACGGAGCAGCAGATCTGACAATAATCTCAAATAGCCCTCTTCTAACAGCATTTCGGGCATCAAGATGAACTCAAATGAAAATGATGCAATGTAACGGAATGATTTACTCTCTGAGATGAACATTTTGATATGCTATATGCATGAATCGGAGCTACGGATGCAAAGTACGGAGCTACGAACATGAGCACTTGAACTGAAAATTCTGAGGACTTAGACAAAAAAATCACCCCGAGATCTAGGGTTTGCACGGAAACCGAGGCGCGGCCGGATCTCGCCGGAACAATACTCGAGGCTCGCCGGAGTTGGCTCCCAGAGCCGAAGGAGAGGCGGGGAGGTCCGGCCGGGCGCGGGTGGTGGTGGCCGGCGACGGAGAGGACGACCGGCGGGGTCGGCGGCGGTGATGGCCCGCGGTGGCGGCGAGGCGACGATG
>NC_057797.1:87175254-87306873 GCF_018294505.1 Triticum aestivum
AGACGAGACCCGAGCGGCAGCGGCGCTCACCGGGCCGCGGGGGCCGGATGTGGGCTCCCCGGGCCGCGGTGGGAGTGGCGGCGGCGGGTGATGACGTGGCAGGAGGCGGTTCGCTGGCGGCGGTGTGTCCGCCCCGGGCGGACAATGTCCGGCGGCGCATGGTGGAAAATTAGGGTTTCAGAGAGGGAGAGATCCGGATTTTTGGGAGGGGTCTTTAAATAGGCATAAAGGGAGCTAGGAGAGTCCAAATGAGGTGTGGTTTGCGGCCACGCGATCGTGATTGAACGCTCTAGATGATGGAGCAGAGTTAGGTGGGTTTTGGGCCAAATTGGAGGGGTGTTGGGCTGCAACACACACGAGGCATTTTCGGTTCCTCGGTTAACCGTTGGAGTATCAAACGAAGTCCAAATGGTATGAAACTGGACAGGCGGTCTACCGGTAGTAAACCAAGGTCGCTTGGCAAGTCTCGGTCCAATCCAGAAATGTTTAATCCCCACACACGAAAGAAAGGTAGAAAAGACCACCGGAGGAGAACGAAGCGCCGGAA
This sequence comes from Triticum aestivum, assembly GCF_018294505.1. Classification (NCBI taxonomy): domain Eukaryota; kingdom Viridiplantae; phylum Streptophyta; class Magnoliopsida; order Poales; family Poaceae; genus Triticum; species Triticum aestivum. The sequence continues at coordinate 87,175,802 of NC_057797.1, forward strand.
TGCAAAACGGACAACGGGGAAAATGCTCGAATGCATGAGACGAACACGTATACAAATGCAATGCACATGATGACATGATATGAGATGCATGATAGCGATAACAACACACGGAGACAAAGACCCGAACCCAAGGAAATAAAATATCTTAACGCCGGAAACAGCAAGAGTTGGAGTACAAATTGGGAAAGTTACATCCGGGATGTTACAGTATTGAGATACCGACGATCGAATCTCGGGCAAGTAACATACCAATGACAAAGGGAACAACATATGTTGTTATGCGGTCTGACCGATAAAGATCTTCGTAGAATATGTGGGAGCTAATATGTGCATCCAGGTTCCGCTATTGGTTATTGACCGGAGACGTGTCTCGGTCATGTCTACATAGTTCTCGAACCCGTAGGGTCCGCACGCTTAACGTTTCGATGACAGTTATATTATGAGTTTATATGTTTTGATGTACCGAAGGTTGTTCGGAGTCCCGGATGTGATCACAAACATGACGAGGAGTCTCAAAATGGTCGAGACATGAAGATTGATATATTGGAAGCCTATGTTTGGATATCGGAAGTGTTCCGGGTGAAATCAGGATTTTACCGAAGTACCGAGGGGTTACCGGAACCCCCCAGGGGCTTAATGGGCCATAGTGGGCCTTAGTGGAGAAGAGGAGAGTCGGCCAGGGCAGGGCCGCACGCCCATCCCCACCTAGTCCGAATAGGACAAGGAGAGGGGGGTAGCGCCCCCCCTTTCCTTCCTCTCTCCCTCCTCTTCCCCCCCCCCACTCCTAGTCCAACAAGGAAAAGGGAGGGAGTCCTACTCCCGGTAGGAGTAGGACTCCTCCTGGCGTGCCCCTCCTGGCCGGCCGCACCTCCCCCCTTGCTCCTTTATATACGGGGGCAGGGGGCACCCTAGAGACACAACAATTGATCGTTTGATCTTTTAGCCGTGTACGGTGCCCCCCTCCACCATAGTCCACCTCGATAATACTGTAGCGATGCTTAGGCGAAGCCCTGCGTCGGTAGAACATCATCGTCGTCACCATGCCGTCATGCTGATGAAACTCTCCCTCAACACTCGGCTAGATCGGAGTTCGAGGGACGTCATCAGGCTGAACGTGTGCTGAACTCGGAGGTGTCGTGCGTTCGGTACTTAATTGGTCGGATCGTGAAGACGTACGACTACATCAAACGCGTTGTGCTAACGCTTCCGCTTTCAGTCTACGAGGGTACATGGACAACACTCTCCCCTCTCGTTGCTATGCATCACCAGGATCTTGCGTGTGTGTTGGAATTTTTTTGAAATTACTACGTTCCCCAACAGGTGTAAGGTACCGGCGAAAGTTGCGCGGAACAAGAGAAGCTAGCAGTGGTGGAAGGGTGGGAGTGCATATAATCCATGGACTCAACATTAGTCATAAAGAACTCACATACTTATTGCAAAAATCTACAAGTCATCAAAACAAAGTACTACACGCATGCTCCTAGGGGAAGGGTTGGTAGGAGTTAACCATCGTGCGATCCCGACCTCCACTCATAATGAAGACAATCAATAAATAAATCATGCTCCAACTTCATCACATAACGGTTCACCATACGTGCATGCTACGGGAATCACAAACTTTAACACAAATATCTCTCAAATTCACAATTACTCTACTAGCATCACTCTAATATCACCATCCTCATGTCTCAAAACAATCATAAAGAATCAAACTTCTCATAGTATTCAATGCACTTTATATGAAAGTTTTTATTATATCCCTCTTGGATGCCTATCATATTAGGACTAATTTCATAACCAATGCAAATTACCATGCTGTTCTAAAGGACTCTCAAAATAATATAAGTGAAGCATGAGAGATCAATTTCTTCAAAATAAAACCACCGTCGTGCTCTAAAAAGATATCAGTGAAGCACTAGAGCAAATGACAAACTACTCCAAAAGATATAAGTGAAGATCAATGAGTAGTTGAATAATTATGTAACTATGTGGAGACTCTCTAACATTTAAGAATTTCAGATCTTGATATTTTATTCAAATAGCAAACAAAACAAAACAAAATGACATTTCAAGGAAAGCACACATCACGTGAAGAAGCAAAAACTTAGGTTCAACCGATACTAACCGATAATTGTTAAAGAAGAAAGGTGGGGTGCCTACCGGGGCATCCCCAAGCTTAGATGCTTGAGACTTCTTGAAATATTATCTTGGAGTGCCTTGGGCATCCCCAAGCTTGAGCTTTTGCGTCTCCTTAATTCCTTTTATATCTCGGTTTCCCTAAATCTCAAAAACTTCATCCACACAAAACTCAACAAGAACTCGTGAGATAAGTTAGTATAAACCAATGCAAAAACCTTATCATTTTCTACTGTAACAAATCACTAAAATTATTATTCAACATTGCATACTAAATGTCTCTGCATATTTAATACTCCTATCCTCAAATAGAATCATTAAACAAGCAAACATATGCAAACAATGCAAACATAACAGCAATATGCCAAAACAATACAGTCTGTAAAGAATGCAAGATTCATCATACTTCCCTAACTCCAAACATTATGAAATTCTGCCACACTGTAGAAAATTTATCAGAGCTTATTATGCAAAAAGTTTCAACATTTTATCATATTATGACTTTTCTAGGTAATCTTTGCAACAGCGATAAACTTTCTGTTTTGAAACAGCAACATGTATACTTGCAAAATAAGCATGGTAAGGGCTATCATTGACATTTTTATTGAGAATAAAGATGCAAAACATCATTTTAAATAACAGCAAGCAAATCCTAACAAAATAAAATGATGCTCCAAGCAAAACACATATCATGTGGTGAATAAAAATATAGCTCCAAGTAAAGTTACCGATGAACGAAGACGAAAGAGGGGATGCCTTCCGGGGCATCCCCAAGCTTAGGCTCTTGGTTGTAATTGAATATTACCTTGGGGTGCCTTGGGCATCCCCAAGCTTAGGCTCTTGTCACTTCTTATTCCATAGTCCATCGAATATTTACCCAAAACTTGAAACCTTCACAACACGAAACTCAACAGAAAACTCGTAAGCTCCGTTAGTATAAGAAAATAAATCACCACTTTTGGTACTGTTGTGAACTCATTCTAAATTCATATTGGTGTAATATCTACTGTATTCCAACTTATCTATGGTTCATACCCTCCGATACTACTCATATAATCATCAAAATAAGCAAACAACACATAGAAAACATAATCTGTCAAAAAGAGAACATTCTGTAGTAATCTGTGAATCTCAAATACTTCTGTAACTTTAAAAATCCTACCAAATTAGGAAAACCTGAGAAATTTTTGTACCAATCCAGAGCAAAAAGAATCAGATCAAAAGCACGTTTCTGTGAATTATCAAAACTAATTTACTGGGCGCAAACGTTTCTAATTTTGAGCAGGATCAACACAACTATCACTGTAAGCTATCCTAAAGGTCTTACTTGGCACTTTATTGAAACAAAACCCATAAAACATGATTACTACAGTAGCATTATCATGTGAACACACAAAAACAGTAAGGGTAAATATTGGGTTGTCTCCCAACAAGCACTTTTCTTTAATGCCTTTTTAGCTAGGTATGATGATTTCAATGATGCTCGCATAAAAGATAAGAATTGAAACAAAAAGAGAGCATCATGAAGAATATGACTAACACACTTAAGTCTAACCCACTTCCTATGCATAGGGATTTTGTGAGCAAACAACTTATGGGAACAATAATCAACTAGCATAGGAAGGCAAGACAAGCATAACCTCAAGATTTTCAACACATAGAGAGGAAACTTGATGTTATTGCAACTCCTACAAGCATATATTCCTCCCTCATAATAATTTTTAGTAGCATCATGAATTAATTCAACAATATAACCATCACATAAAGCATTATTTTCATGATGCACAAGCATAAAAAATTTACTACTCTCCACATAAGCAAACTTCTTCTCATGAATAGTAGTGGGAGTAAACTCGACAAAATAATTATCATGTGAAGCATAATCCAATTGAAAATTAAAATCATGATGACAAGTTTCATGGTTATCTTTATTCTTTATAGCATATGTTTCATCACAATAATCATCATAAATAGGAGGCATGCTATGATCATAATAAATTTGCTCATCAAAACTTGGGGGACAAAAAATATCATCTTCATCAAACATAGCTTCCCCAAGCTTGTGGCTTTGCATATCATTAGCATCATGGGTATTAAAAGAATTCATACTAACAACATTGCAATCATGCTCATCATTCAAAGTTTTAGTGCCAAAGATTTTAATGCATTCTTCCTCTAGCAATTGAGCACAATTATCGGAATCCTTATTTTCATGGAAGACATTAAAAATATGAAGCATATGAGGCACACTCAATTCCATTTTTTGTAGTTTTATTTTATAGACTAAACTAGCGATAAAACAAGAAACAAAAAGATTTGATTGCAATATCTAAAGACATACCTTCAAGCACTCACCTCCCCGGCAACAGCACCAGAAATTGCTTGATGTCTACTATGCAACCTTCTTCTCGTAGACGTTGTTGGGCCTCCAAGTGCAGAGGTTTGTAGGACAGTAGCAAATCCCTCAAGTGGATGACCTAAGGTTTATCAATCCGTGGGAGGTGTAGGATGAAGATGGTCTCTCTCAAAAATCTCTGCAACCAAATAACAAAGAGTCTCTGTGTCCCCAATACACCCAATACAATGGTAAATAGTTTAGGTGCACTAGTTCGGCGAAGAGATGGTGATACAAGTGCAGTATGGATGATAGATATCAGTATTTGTAATCTGAAAATATAAAAACAGCAAGGTAACTAATTATAAAAGTGAGCACAAACGACATTGAAATGCGTTGAAACAAAGCCTAGGGTTCATACTTTCACCAGTGCAAGTTCTCTCAACAATAATAACATAATTGGATCATACAACAACCCCTCAACATGCAACAAAGAGTCACTCCAAAGTAACTAATAGCGGAGAACAAATGAAGACATTATTGTACGGTACAAAACCACCTCAAAGTTATTCTTTCTGGTCGATCTATTCAAGAGTCCGTAGTAAAATAACACGAAGCTATTCTTTCCGTTCGATCTATCCTAGAGTTCGTACTAGAATAACACCTTAAGACACAAATCAATCAAAACCCTAATGTCACCTAGATACTCCAATGTCACCTCAAGTATCCGTGGGTATGATTATACGATATGCATCACAAAATCTCAGATTCATCTATTCAACCAACACAAAGTACTTCAAAGAGTGCCCCAAAGTTTCTACCGGAGAGTCAAGACGAAAACGTGTACCAACCCCTATGCATAAGTTCACAAGGTTAGTGAACCCGCAAGTTTTTGATCACCAAAACATACATCAAGTAGATCACGTGAATATCCCATTGTCACCACAGATAAGCAAATGTAAGACATACATCAAGTGTTCTCAAATCCTTAAAGACTCAATCCGATAAGATAACTTCAAAGGGAAAACTCAATTCATTACAAGAGAGTAGAGGGGGAGAAACATCATAAGATCCAACTATAATAGCAAAGCTCGTGATACATCAAGATCGTGCCGAATCAAGAACACGAGAGAGAGAGAGAGAGAGATCAAAAACAAGGAAAAAAACAGAAACTGGCACTAGGCTCTAGGTTAATAGGTTAGTCCCAGAAATCATATAAAATAACATATAAATGCATATAAAACATCCTAGATGGATAATATAATAGCATGGAACAATCAAAAATTATAGATACATTGGAGACGTATCAGCACACCTCCCGTTTAGTCAAGCAGTTGTCCACACAGCACCTCCTATAGCCATTAAAACCAAGACATGTGGCGTCATGTGAATGGTTAACCGAACGCACACGGTTTGAATTACACAAATGTTTGAGATATTAAAGTGGCAGCTATTTTTTTTCAAAATGCCTTTGTTGGCTGTCATTATTCGAGTACGCCTTCTCTCAAAATGGACACAAAAATACCATAGCATGTCGGGTGCCCTTCCAAGATAGCATGCCAAGTTTCATGAATTTCGGACGAGTTTTGGATTTACTAGAATTTAAAAACCAGGCATCTCAATGTTTTGCCGGCAAGCAACAGTGCCCTGGTGTTTGAAATTCATTCCCATTTCTTGCATGGGACCTAAGCATGCACCCAAGGACACAGATTAGATTTTTCAACCAATTTATATGCACTGGAGCATGTGCATGTAGTTCAAATTTGAATTATGCACATAAATGCATTGAAAACTCAGTTAATGCATAAAAATGTCCAAATGAACCCCGAAAAATCACAAAAAATAACACCACACTCCTGTTGTTCTATGTTGACACGAGAAATGTTTTGAAAGAAATAAGAGGCAATGGATATCGTTTCATCCCCAAAGGTGGGGTGTTCCCTACCGAAACAATCATGCTTGTTGTGAGAAGCTCTGGTTTTGTGAGAACCATATACCCATACCTGACCCAAATGGGACAACAAATTTACCACGGCATGTTGATACCGCTCCATGATAGCATGACAAGTTTCATGAATTTCAGACGAGTTTTCGATTTACTAGAATTTAAAAACCAGGCATCTCAATGTTTTGTCGGCAATCAACGGTGCCCTGGTGTTTGAAATTCATTCCCATTTCTTGCAAGGGACCTAAGCATGCACTCAAGGACAAAGATTTGTTTTTTCAACAAATTTATATGCACTGGAGCATGTGCATATAGTTCAAATTTGAATTGTGCACATAAATGCATTGAAAACTCAGTTAATGCATAAAAATGTCCAAACGAACACTGAAAAATCACAAAAAATAACACAACACTCCTGTTATTCTATGTTGATGATACGTCTCCAACGTATCTATAATTTTTTATTGTTCCATGCTATATTATATTCTGTTTTGGACATTATTGGGCTTTATTATACACTTTTATATTATTTTTGGGACTAACCTATTAACCGGAGGCCCAGCGCAGAATTGCTGTTTTTTGCCTATTTCAGAGTTTCGCAGAAAAAGAATATCAAATGGAGTCCAAATGGAATGAAACCTTCGGGAACGTGATTTTCGGAACGAACGTGATCCAGAGGACTTGGACCCTACGTTAAGACATCAACCAGGAGGGCACGAGGTAGGGGAGCGCGCCTACCCCTAGGGCGCACCCTCCACCCTCGTGGGGCCCCTGTTGCTCCACCGACGTACTCCTTCCTCCTATATATACCTACGTACCCCCAAACTACCAGATACGGAGCCAAAAACCTAATTCCACTGCCGCAACCTTCTGTACCCGTGAGATCCCATCTTGGGGCCTGTTTCGGAGCTTCGCCGGAAGGGGCATCGACCATGGAGGGCTTCTACATCAACACCATAGCCTCTCCGATGATGTGTGAGTAGTTTACCTCAGACCTTCGGGTCCATAGTTATTAGCTAGATGGCTTATTCTCTCTTTTTGGATCTCAATACAATGTTCTCCCCCTCTCTCGTGGAGATCTATTCAATGTAATCTTCTTTTGCAGTGTGTTTGTTGAGACCGACGAATTGTGGGTTTATGATCAAGTTTATCTATGAACAATATTTGAATCTTCTCTGAATTCTTTTATGTATGATTGGTTATCTTTGCAAGTCTCTTCAAATTAGCAGTTTGGTTTGGCCCACTAGATTGATCTTTCTTGCAATGGGAGAAGTGCTTAGCTTTGGATTCAATCTTGTGGTGTCCTTTCCCAGTGACAGTAGGGGCAACAAGGCACGTATTGTATTGTTGCCATCGAGGATAACAAGATGGGGTTTATATCATATTGCATGAGTTTATCCCTCTACATCATGTCATCTTGCTTAAAGCGTTACTCTGTTCTTATGAACTAAATACTCTAGATGCATGCTGGATAGCGGTCGATGTGTGGAGTAATAGTAGTAGATGCAGGCAGGAGTTGGTCTACTTGTCTCGGACGTGATGCTTATATACATGATCATACCTAGATATTATCATAACTATGCTCAATTCTGTCAATTGCTCAACAGTAATTTGTTCACCCACCGTAATACTTATGCTCTTGAGAGAAGCCACTAGTGAAACCTATGGCCCCCGGATCTATTTTCCATCATATTAATCTCCCATCAACAAGCTATTTCCATTGCCTTTTATTTTGCTTCTATTTTACTTTGCATCTTTATCATAAAAATACCAAAAATATTATCTTATCATATCTATCAGATCTCACTCTCGTAAGTGACCGTGTAGGGATTGACAACCCCTTATCGCGTTGGTTGCGAGGATTTATTTGTTTGTGTAGGTGCGAGGTACTCGTGCGTGGCCTCCTACTGGGTTGATACCTTGTTTCTCAAAAACTGAGGGAAATACTTACACTAGTTTGATGCATCACCCTTTCCTCTTCAAGGGAAAACCAACGCACTGCTCAAGAGGTAGCAGTTGACATGAGAAATTTTTTGAAAGCAATAAGAGTCAATGGATATCATTTCGTCCCCAAAGGTGGGGCGTTCCCTACCGAAACCATCATGCTTGTTGTGAGAAGCTCTGGTTTGTGATAAGCGTATACCCAAACCTACCCCAAATGGGACAAAAAAATTACCACGACATGTTGATGCCGCTCCATGATAGCATGCCAAGTTTCATGAATTTCAGACGAGTTTTGGATTTACTAGAATTTAAAAACCAGGCATCTCAATGTTTTGCCGGGAATCAACAGTGCCCTGGTGTTTGAAATTCATTCCCATTTCTTGCATGGGACCTAAGCATGCACCCAAGGACAAAGATTTGATTTTTCAACCAATCTATATGCACTGGAGCATGTGCATGTAGTTCAAATTTGAATTGTGCACATAAATGCATTGAAAACTCACTTAATGCATAAAAATGTCCAAACGAACCTTGAATAATTCCAATTCTTTTAGGACACACATATAGTTGCATGATCACTGCAGATAAAAGGTCTACAATTCAAACACCATCCATGGCCGCTGTGACCCCATTATGTAATTTAAATCAAGACAAAAAATCAAGTAGATCCCACACAGTTTATTATGACCAACCGTGTGAGATGCAGCACAAAATATCTTGGAGTATCGTACCGTGAGAAGGTGCGATATCTACAGTACACAACCCGCTCTGAATAATGGACCGTGTCTGATGACACTTTGCGTGCCAGTTTTTCGGCTGAAGCGATTCCAACTTTTCGGCTTCCACGGAAATATCTACCTCCCCGCCCCCTCCCCCTTACCAAAAGCTACATTTCCCCTGTTTCCGCCAACCTAACCAAGTTGAAACCTTCACTCCTTGCTTGCAGCGCCGCCGCTTCCTTGCTAGCGACCCTCCTTCACGCTGCTCGGCCTCGCCTATCCAGGGAGGTAATCCACACCCGACCCCCATCCTCCTCCTCCTTCCACATCCCACATGCCCCGACCGCTGGCGTGAGGGCAACACCTTCCACCCAAATCACCAACCCCTCCACCAAATAAGCATCGGCCTAAGACATGGTGCACACAGTATAGCCAAGACCTCAAGGAGAATTTGGCAGCGGAGAAGCAAATCGCGGCCGCACACGCGGATGAGGTCGCGATGGCTGCCATTCGTGCTGACCCCCAGATCTTGGAGGAGCACCTCACCATCGAGGCCACCGTTGACGCCTCGCGGGCCGACACCGCGACACGGTTGGCTGCTTTAAACGACAGTTCATGGCGTTTTCTCAAGGCCACCGTCGGTGCCTTCGATGAAGACTATGAGGTGTTTTCTCAGTGTGCACGTGCTTACCTCATCTCGAGAGCCAGTAGGTTGGTGCCCGTAGCGGCTCAGGCAACTCACCACTACAAGGAGGGCACCCACAATGAGGAGGACTCACCCTCTTCCATGTCCAAGGAGCCAATCGTCATCGATATCTCCGACAATGAGGAGTAGCTTGTCTTATTAGCTCACTATAAGGACCCATGTTCAGTTTGCTAGCTACTGACTTTCCTTAACAAATTCTAGTGAATTGTGCTATCTACTTTTACCATGCAATCTTCTGCTATAGTGTATATGTTCTATATGTCGTGCAATGTGGTGTTCAGTTAACTGCTTGGTTCAATTCTGCAAATGTGATGTTCAATTCTTCAGGGTGCAATATTTCCAAGTTGTTAAGCATGCTTGGTTTGGTTAACTGTCTGATCTTCTATTAGGAGTATGTTATATTGTTCAATTGGTGTTTAGTTAACTGTTTGGTTCATTTGTTGTGGCTTGGTTCACTTGTTGTGGTGTTTAGTTAACTACTTGGTTCAATTCTGTAATGCGATATTCAATTGTTGTGGTTGCATTCTATTATTGTATACCATGTGAGGAATAAATCGAATTTGGATGTACTAAATACATGAGAAACAAATACAATTGCTATATTTCCAAGTTGTTAAGCATGCTTTGTTTGGTTAACTGTCTGATCTTCTATTAGGAGTATGTTATATTGTGCAATGTGGTGCTCAGTTAACGTTTGGTTCATTTGTTGTGGTGTTTAGTTAACTGCTTGGTTCAATTCTGCAATGCGATGTTCAATTGTTGTGGCTGCATTCTGTTATTGTATACCATGTGAGGAATAAATCGAATTGGCTGCACTAAATACATGAGAAACAAATACAATTGCTATATTTCCAAGTTGTTAAGCATGCTTGGTTTGGTTAACTGTGTGATCTTCTATTAGGAGTACGTTATATTGTGCAATGTGGTGCTCAGTTAACGTTTGGTTCATTTGTTGTGGTGTTTAGTTAACTGCTTGGTTCAATTATGCAATGCGATGTTCAATTGTTGTGGTTGCATTCTGTTATTGTATACCATGTGAGGAATAAATCAAATTTGGTTGCATTTAATACATGAGAAACATATACAAGTGCTATATTTCCTAGTTCTTAATCATGCTTGGTTTGGATAAATGGGTTTTCCATGTTGCTTGAATTAATCTGATGAATCTGCAATGTGCTTATTTTTCATCAACATATTTTACTAATAGCATGCGAACCCTTACTTAACCTGATGACTAACTACCTTATATGTCTTGCATGGAAACAATGGGAAGCACTGAGGTTTACAAGATGGTACTAACTATTATACCTTGCCTTTTTTTATTCCTTTGCCCCGTTTCCAATATAGAGAAGATATTTATGCACATCCTTGTTTTCAGGGTTCACTGATGATTACCTCTCAAACCACCTCTGTGGTCAGGAGGCGAGGAAAGTTTTCATACAAAACCCACGGTTCAATATTGAACTATTCCTGAAGAAGTCGAAGGATGGACGGTCAATCATCCACAGGCACTAGCCTAAAGTTGCAAAGACCTTCAACATGAATGAAGGCTCAATATTCGCCTTCCGCTTCAGCAGTTTTCCAGATGAGATGCATCTCTCTATGTACCGTCTATGATGCTAATTTCAAAAGGTTCTAGATGTTGCATGTGAAACTTGCTGGTGGTGCAGTTGTGTAATGGGGTAGCTGAGTGCTGAAGCTATATCATGTTGTACTCCGATGTATTTCAATTATGAAATCCTGCTTCCTTAATATGGAAATGGAATATATTATGTGCTTAATATGAATGTCAATTAGATTAGTAAATGGATTATTAATAATAGAGCAATTAGCTTGCTAATTGGCCAATTAGCTTGTTAATTGGGTTTTCTATTGCAGACGGTTAATGAGAAAACACCGTGGGTGATGACCTCAGGCAACGCACATAGTTTCTACGAATAAACCGTGTTGGATCAATGAACAATCACACATGACATTCTCTTCAAAACTGTCTGCGTTATGCCACCTTGCGCAAACGTTTTACTTGTAGTGACTGTGTGGGATGTATATACGAATGGAAACGTTTAGTGGTGACTGACTGTGTGGGATGTACTTATGACCGGAAATGATTTCGCATGTATAATTATATTTTTTGAGCACTACTGTACGTATTTCTGTATTTGAGTGCTCGCCGGTCGCACACGACCTCATTTTGCCGAGCGTGTGTGCCAGGAGGGCATATCCCCAACGGTTTCTGGGTCGTGTGGGAAGGACCCCCCTATCACCCACACTCATTTGGCGACGGTTCCGAATGCCATCGCGGAAAGGGGTTAAAAACCATTTGTTTAGGACCGACGCGTACCAGTGAAGTTGGACGTCCTCTACTTTGTTGTTGCAAGTTTTACATGGCTACTACGGGCATCTAGCAAGAACCGTTCTTACCTACGCATCAAAACCACAACGATTTTTCATCAAGTGTGATGTTTTAACCTTCAACAAGGACCGGCCGTAGTCAAACTAGATTTAACTAAAGTTGGAGAAACAGACACCCGCTAGCCACCTGTGTGCGAAGCACGTCAGTAGAACCAGTCTCATGAACGCAGTCATGTAATGTTGGTCCGGGCCGCTTCATCCAACAATACCACCGAATCAAAGTAAGACGTTGGTGGTATGCAGTATGACTATTATCGCCCACAACTCATTGTATTCTACTCGTGCATATATCATCTACGCATAGACCTGGCTTGGATGCCACTATTGGGAACATAGTAATTCAAAAGTTTTCCTATGATCATGCAAGATCTATCTAGGAGATGCATAGCAACAAGAGGGGAGAGTGTGTCCATGTACCCTCGTAGACCGAAAGTGGAAGTGTTTAGTTAACGCGGTTGATGTAGTCGAACGTCTTCACGATCCAACCGATCCAAGTACCGAACGTGCGGCACCTCCGAGTTCTGTTCACGTTCAGCTCGATGACGTCCCTCGAGCTCTTGATCCAGTAGAGGGTTGAGGGAGAGTTCCGTCAGCATGATGGCATGGCGACGGTGTTGGTGATGCGATCCGCGCAGGGCTTCGCCTAAGCACTACGACAATATGACCGAGGTGGTAAACTGTGGAGGGGGGCACCGCACACATCTAAGAACAATTGATCTCCTTTGGGGTGCCCCCTGCCCTGGTATATAAAGGAGGAGAGGGAGGATGCCGGCCCCCTAGGGGCGCACCAAGTGTGGGAGTCCTACTAGGACTCCCAAGTCCTAGTAGGATTCCCCTTTCCTTTTCTGGAGGGGGAAAGAGGGAAAGGGAGAGGGAGTAGGAAAGGGCAAGAGGGCACCACCCCCTCCCCTAGTCCAATTCAGACTCCATGGAGGGGCCTCCTCCCTTGGCCTGCCTCCTCTTCTCCCTTATGGCCCAATAAGGCCCAATTACTTCCCCCGGGGGGTTCCGGTAACCCCTCGGTACTCTGGAAAAATACCAGAATCACTCGGAACCATTCCGATGTCCGAATACTACCTTCCAATATATGAATCTTTACCTCTCGACCATTTCGAGACTCCTCGTCATGTCCATGATCTCATCTGGGAGTCCGAACAAACTTCGGTCACCAAAACACATACCTCATAATACAAATCGTCATCGAACATTAAGCGTGCGGACCCTACGGGTTCAAGAACTATGTAGACATGACCGAGACACATCTCCGGTCAATAACCAATAGCGCAACTTGGATGCTCATATTGGTTCGTACATATTCTATGAAGATCTTTATCGGTCAAACCGCAATGACAACATACATCATTCCCTTTGTCATCGGTATGTTACTTGTCCGAGATTCGATCGTCGGTATCCTCATACCTTGTTCAATCTCGTTACTGGCAAGTGTCTTTACTCGTTTCGTAATGCATCATCCCGCAACTAACTCATTGGTCACATTGCTTGCAAGGCTTATCATGATGTTCATTACCGAGAGGGCCCAGAGATACCTCTCCGATACTTGATAACCCACAAGTATAGGGGATCGCAACAGTTTTTGAGGGTAGAGTATTCAACCCAAATTTATAGATTCGACACAAGGGGAACCAAAGAATATTTGAAGGTATTAGCAGCTAAGTTGTCAATTCAACCACACCTAGAGATTAATTATCTGCAGCAAGGTGATCAGTAGCATAGTAGTTTGATAGTTTGATAATAGTGACAGCAGAAACGGTAACAGTAATAGTGATAGTAGTAATTTGTAGCAAGTGTAACAGTGATGATAGCAATAGTAACGCGGCAAGAACAATAAGGATAAATTCGTAGGCATTGGATCAGTGACCTGTTGGATGATATTTATCATGTAACAGTTATAACCTAGGGCGATACGGCACTAGCTCCAGTTCATCGATATAATGTAGGCATGTATTCTGTAAATAGTCATGCGTGCTTTATTAAAAGAACATGCATGACATCTTTTATCCTACCCTCCCGTGGCAGTGGGGTCCATATAGGAAACTAAGGGATATTAAGGCATCCTTTTAATAGAGAACCGAAACAAAGCATTAACACATAGTGAATACTTGAACTCCTCAAACTACGGTCATCACCAGGAGTGGGCCCGGTTGTTGTCACTCCAGGGTTGCCGGATCATAACACGTAGTAGGTGACTATAACTTGCAAGATCGGATCTAAAACATGGATATAATGATGAATTCATAAATGGTTTAGATCTGAGTTCATGGCACCCGGGCCCAAAGTGACAAGCATTAAGCATAGCAAAGTCATAGCAACATCAATCTAAGAACATAGTTGGTACTAGGGCTCAAGCCCTAACAAAACTAACTCGATTACATGATGAATCTCATTCAACTCCTCACCGACCAGCGAGCCTACGAAGGAGTTACTCACTCCCGGTGGGGAGCATCATGGAATTGGAGATGGAGATTGGTTGGTGATGACGAAGAATGAAGATCCCCCTCTCTGGAGCCCCAAACGGACTCCAGATCTGCCCTCCCGAGGAAGAACAGGGCTTGGCGGCGGCTCCGTTTTATGGATCACGATAATTCTTTTTCCCTGATTTTTTTCTAGAATAATGTGAATTTTAAGTATCAGGGGGTCGTCAGCAGGGCCACCAGGTGGGTACAACCCACCTAGGCGTGCCAGGAGAGGGGGCGCGCCCTGGTGGGTTGTGCCCAACCAGGGGCCCCTCTATGGTGGGTCTTGGCTCCAGAAATTCTTATTATTGATATAAAAAATCCTCGCAAAGTTTCGCTCCATTCCGAGAACTTTTATTTCTGCACAAAAACAACACCCTAGTAGTTCTGCTGAAAATAGCGTCAGTCCGGGGTTAGTTTCATTCAAATCATGCAAATTAGAGTCCAAAACAAGAGGAAAAGCATGAGAAAAATTAGATACGTTGGAGACGTATCAATACTCAAAGTGACAAATCCAAATCTCGATCTATGCCAACCCAACAAACACCTTCGGAGACACCTGTAGAGCATCTTTATAATCACCCAGTTACGTTGTGACGTTTGATAGCACACAAGGTGTTCCTCCAGTATTAGGGAGTTTCATAATCTCATAGTCAAAAGGAATATGTATAAGTCATGAAGAAAGCAATAGCAATAAAACTGACCGATCAAGATGCTAAGCTAACGGAAGGGTCTTGTCCATCACATGATTCTCCTAATGATGTGATCCCGTTCATCAAATGACGACACATGTCTATGGTCAGGAAACTTAATCATCTTTGATTAACGAGCCAGTCAAGTAGAGGCATACTAGGGACAATTTGTTTTGTTTATGTATTCACACATGTATCAAGTTTCCGGTTAATACAATTCTAGCATGAATAATAAACATTTATCATGATATAAGGAAATATAAATAACAACTTTATTATTGCCTTAGGGCATATTTCCTTCAGGGCACCGCTAAAACACACAACATTGATTCCTAGCCGTGTGCGCCCCCCCTCCACAGTTTACGCCTCCGGTCATATTCACGTAGTGCTTAGGTGAATCCTTGCATGGATCACTTCACCATCGTCGTCACCACGCCGTCGTGCTGACGAAAATCTCCCTCAACACTTTGCTGGATCCAGAGTTCGAGGGATGTCATCGAACTAAACGTGTGCAGAACTTGGAGGTGTCGTACGTTCGGTGCTTTATCGGTCGGAATGAGAAGAAGTTCGACTACATTAATCGCGTTGTCAAACGCTTCCGCTTTCGGTCTACGAGGGTACGTGGACACACTCTCCCCCTCTCGTTGCTATGCATCTCCTAGATAGATCTTTATTGAGCATAGGAAATTTTTGAAATTGCATGCTACGTTTCCCAACACGGGACCCACGACCGGCTCTATTCACGCTGAAGCCATGGCAGAAGCATGCGCTGCAGCTGCATGCAGCATCGGGGCAGCAATATCTAGCTGCTTGAGCGCCAGGCTCGTGTGGGCGACTGGGCCACTCTCAACGAGTGGTGCATGACCGATAGTTATCGTATGTGCAGTGAAATTGTATGTTCAATGTTCAGAGGGACTACGTGTCACGAGAAGACAGTGTCCCAAGTATACTGAAAGTCTTAGGACTCACACTTTTGGGCTGGTCTAGTGGCTACGAAGAATTAGATTAGGGGATAAGTGACTAGGCTCTCTAGGAATAATATCCTACTCTATACAATATTGTGTGTCATAAGGGTGATACTATTGTCACGGTTTTGAAATCCTTTCCGCCTAATGTGACGTTTACACTACTAGAAAAAGGCCTACTAATGGCGCACCAGATTTGCCTACTAATGGCGCATCACTGGTGCGCCATTAGTATCATGCCACTAGTATTTATTACTAATGGAGCACCAGTGGTGCGCCATTAGTATCTGGTATACTAATGGCGCACCACCCAGTGCGCCATTAGTATATAACACCATGCGCCATTAGTATGCCTCCCAGGGCCATATTTAACCATGTGCTTTGGCACACTAATGGCGCACTGCGGATGGATGCGCCATTAGTATACTTGGCATACTAATGGCGCACTCTGTAGTGATGCGCCATTAGTATGAATATTAGTTTTTTTTACTTTTCTGATTTTTGCACAGGTTACAAAAAATATTATTTGACAGAATATAGACAGTAGCACACAGCAACAGCAGATTCATCGAATACAATAGAAGATTAGTCTCCGAATACAATTCATTATATTAGTCTCCGAATTCAAAAGACCGAACAAAGATAAAACATTACAAGTCTCGAGACCGCGAGTATCGAGTTTGTCGGAAGTAATACTAATCCTAACAAGTCCTACTAACCATCATCATACAACTTCTACTCCTTATTCATAACAATTCATACGATCATCATCTTGATAGTCATCGAACCAACCCTACTTAATTGTTCTTAGCACATGATCATCAGTATTAGGCAGGACCTAAATACCCTATTTAAGCTAAAATAGCATAAAACAATATAGACCCTGACTCTCCATTATGGAGAATGGAGAACATCCTGTCTCTAATTCTTGCGCTTCGCTTCCTTTTGCTTCCAAGAAGCTCCTTACGACTGTCCATACATTTTTTCCATCCTTTGATTTTCATGTCTCCACTTCTTTTAGAAATCTCATATGGACAGTTGAGATTCGTAGGACGACCTGGCTGTATGTTCAAAATATTAACACTACCTTTCTGATACATCATATGAGGCACACAATTCTCTGGGATTATCTGTTGAAAAACATAGTAAAATGATGTACTAGTTTTAGAAGTATGCAAAAGATGCACGGATGTCGTAATAGTAAAAATCTTATCAGGGTATCTCCATGGTAGTTACCGTAGTTGAACACATGCACTAGTGGCACATATTTACCATAATGTTGAGGAGTTTGTCTGTGGATAATGTAATTCTCAATGTCAGTACAAAATCCGACCAGATGATTTTTCTCCTTGTAAGTTGTTAATTCTGAGCCATCGGTGTAGTGGGTTTTGTCTACCATCTCCCGCACATTCTTTAAACAATAAAAATAAGCTGTCAATGGAAATAAGCTGTCAAGTATTTTGAAATAAACAATATAAATTAGCTAATAACTATGTTTGAGAAACTCACATAGCGGTAGAACTGGAGGCGTATCAACAAGGACCCAAATGTCCATATTGTCTTGGTTGATGTCAGGATTACCAAGATCCATGGTGATAAGCATACCCTCATCAAAACCATACATCTTGCAAAATGCTTCCCAATTTTTGCAACCAAAATGGGTTACGCTCTCAGAATTATATAAATTTACTTCAAAGTCCACATCGTGATGAGTCCTTAGGTGAATTTTCTTTGTTTCAGAAATTTCATGGTCTTCAAAATCCATCCTCTCCAAGACATAGCGTCTTGCATGGCATGGGATAATCTATACTCGAATTGTAAAAAGATGAAAATTACACGTTGAAATAGTTGAAGTCATGCTTAATTATGAAAATAACACTTGTCGTTGTTGTGTACCGTTTCAACTTCGAAGGTCTCCTCGAGCTTAATGCTGAAGCATCGATCATCGTCCAGGTGAGGCATGTCGCACATACCTCGATCGTTGTGGCACCAGTCGCACTCCGCCGGGAGACTTTTGTCGTCCCTTTCGTCGTCCGATGATGATGACGACATATCCTACGTTCATAATTCAAAACTACATCATTTAGGGTTTGTCGACACCGAGGCATCCTAAAAGCTAAGCTTTTATCATTTAAGGTTTGTCGACACCGAGGCACCCTAAAAGCCTAAGCTTTCATCATTTAGGTTCTTATCGACACCGAGGCACCCTAAAAGCCAAGGTTTTATCATTTAGGGTTTGTCGACGTCGAGGCACCCTAAAAGCCTAAGCTTTCATCATTTAGGTTTTGTCGACGCCGAGGCACCCTAAAAGCCTAAGCGTACATCATTTAGGGTCTCATTGACACCGAGGCACCCTATAGAAGCCAAGTTAAGTTTTCATCATTTAGGGTTTATCGATGCCGAGGCACCCTAGGTTGGGCCTAATCACTTGGCACTAATCACTTGGCTCTATTGCCACCTATGTTGGGTTTATCATCTAGGGTTTAGGGCCTAATCACTTGGCTCTATTGCCACCTATGGTTTAATGCAGCAAGAATGGCGGGGCAGTTGATCCTACTTAACTAAGTACTACGATACCCCGGCCCATGCATTAGTCGCAAGTACCCCATATGTCCTATTTTTAGCAAAGTCATGCTAAAATTCACGGAAAATTTCAGCATGGCCTTTGCTGAAAATAGGACATATGGAGTACCCGAATTTGCCGGAACGGAAGTTAATCGACATTCCGGCAGACTCAAGGGCCTCTCGGGGTACCTACAAATTCATCACGACACATTTCTGTTTGATTTTCAAACCACACACTTACTTTCAACTATAAACAAAACTGACTTGCTGTTAATGAAACTCATGGTGGAAGTAACTACTAGCAGCATGTCATTATCATGGCAGTCCACTATATATTTTTATGACAAAATACATCATTATCAGGGCACATTATGGCCATTTTCTTACATGATGCTAACTGTACCTAACTGATTTTTTTTGATAGTAGCTCAAGTTTTTTACAGTAGCTCCTAACTGTACCTAACTGAATTTTTGACAGTAGCTCAAGTTTTTGACAGTAGCTCCTAACAGTAGCTCCTAACTGAATTTTCTGCTTAAAGGGAAGGCTGACTTAAGTGGCAAGATGATACAATTTGCGTAACATAACAATATATGCATCTTAATATAACACCATCTCCTAACAGAAATAGTATCCAGATCTACTAGGGGGCAAAGTAGAACTGATATTCTTTTGTTGACCTCTAGTACAAGGTATAGAAGAGGAGGTAAGAGAAGAAATAGTGACATTTCTCTTAGCAGGAGACATTTTCTCTCTTCTAGAAACAACAGTAAATTTCTCCTCCTCTTCCACTATAGTATCATGCCAACTTAGACACAGGGAGGCGGCATTTCCATTCGAGTCATGAATATCTAAACAGTGTTCAGTTTTCTTACTAATTTGTTCCCTGGATAATTCCAATTCCTTGAGAACAGGAATAAAATCAAAATTATCCATAGGTATATCAACACCCATCATTGATGCTCTAAACATAATCTCCTTAGCTACTTAATTCCCCAACCCTAGCTACTTAATTCTCCAACCCCTTTTCTTGTCCAAAATTCTCCAACCCCTAACCCTAGAACACATCAGAAGGAAATCAAGAGGGGGAAGCGGCTCGGGTGCTCACTGGGGAGGTCGAGGGCGACTCGGGGTAGCCGGAGCTAGTCGAGGCGGCGCGAATTCGGCGTCGAGCGGTGGAGATGGTGGCCGAGACGGAGGAAATTGGCGGGCATCCGAGGGCGTCCGAGGAGGCGTGGGGGCGGCGGCGGCGTGGGGGCGGCGACGGAGACGGAGGCGCGGGGGCGGCGGCGGCGTGGGGGCGGCGACGGAGACGGAGGCGCGGGGGCGGCGGCAGCATGGGGGCGGCGACTGAGACGGAGGCACGGGGGCGGCGGCGGCGAGGGGGCGGCGACGGAGGCGCGGGGGCGGCGGCGGCATGGGTCGGGGAAGCGGGCGGGGGAATTAGCTAGGGGGCGAGGGAGAGGGAGGAAGGGGATCTGGCGAGAGGGAGGGAATTAGCTAGGGGGAATCTTACTAATGGCGCACCCGCGGTCGGTGCGCCATTAGCAATCTTTTTTTTACATAGCAATGGCGCACCAGGCAAAGGTGCGCCATTAGTAATCTTTTTTAATAGTTTTGAAAAAAATTAAAAAAATTCACTAATGGCGCACCGTGGGAGTGGTGCGCACCACTCCCATGGTGCGCCATTAGTAGTTTTGAAAAAAATTAAAAAAAAAGTTTTTTTACTAATGGCGCACCGTGAATGTGGTGCGCCATTAGTATTTGGACACTAATGGCGCACCAACACATGGTGCGCCATTAGTATATAGTAATGGCCCACCACATTTCTGGTGCGCCATTAGTGTCAATTCCATCTATAGCCCTTTTCCTAGTAGTGTTAGGAGAGATTTAATTGGTCCCATACTTGAATCGTGGAACACTTTTGTACAACGTCTGTCCATGGTGCAACTGTCACAAGGAGCCGATAAATTTTGTTGAAACCTACACACGAGTGGTAAATTCTTGGTGGAGTCTATATATAGAGATTTGATCCAGTTAGATGTGCTAGCAGATAATAAGAAGATTTGAAGGATGAAGATACCGCTTAAGAATAAAATCTTTGTATGGTAACTTCGTTGAGGAGTCATTCTTACCGAGGATAACCTTATGAAGAGGAATTGACATTGAAGTACGCAATGTTTTTTTGTCGCCATGATGAAATAATAAAATATTTATATTCTTCCAATGCAAATTGGCTCGTTCTCAGTTATCCAAATAGTTTCTACCTTATATCCTCCATGTAATGTTGCTAATATATTTGGCAACTGGTTACGTGGGATTGATCACATGTTTAGAATTATTCTTAGGGTGGGAGCGTTTGCTGTTATTTGACCACTTTGGCTATATAGAAATGATAATGGTTTTTAACAATAAAAGTTTTTCTCTTATGCAGGTTATCTACAGATGTACCAGTACTCTCCATTTATGGTCGTCTCTATAACGTGTAGAGAATCACGGAGGTGTGTACACGCTTGAAGGACATGGCGAGTGATATTTTTACCCAACATGGATGACAACATGATCTTAGAATTGACTCTTATGTTTTAGGGTTATACGGTATCTACATGATTACTTGTATTTCGGCTGTTTTTACTTTTTGAACTTGTATTTGGTTGGGTGTGTGCATTTTAGTTATGGAGAAGCCAGATGTAATACTTAAACTTTTTAAGTAATATTAAGAAAATATCACAAGAAAAGGCCAATCGGTCATGTAAATGAGATTTGGGATTCAACACACTTGTATTAGCTAGATACCCACGTTTCAGAAGAAAGCAACCTCGTACGCTCGATGAGCCGAGAGAACTGGGCATCTGCCCCCTCGCAGCATGCAGGCGCATACCGTCTTCTTAATTTGCGCTCCTTCCGTGCGAATCCTGCTGCACAGCTGCACACAACACGCGACGCCATTGCGATGATGCCATTGACAGCAGGACTGATTGACAGGGCACCAAAAGTCGCTCGATCGAGCGGCTCCGTCCATCACTGGTTTGGCATCCAGCGAGCTGAGCATCTCCGGCCGGACATGGCGAGGCGGTGACGCGGTGTCGGGCTTTAGCAGCGTGGGGGCGCGGGAAAGAGAAGGCGGGTGCGCGTCTCCGCGGCGGGCCCCGAGCACGAGCGAGGGCGGCATCTAGGAGCGGCCCCTTCTCGCAAACGGCAGCCGCGCGGAGGAGACGGGCACATGCCCTCTGCGCCACTGCCACCCCGGCGGTGCAAGGGATAGGCCGCGCAACGCGGAGATTTCGCTCCTGCTTCCAGGCCGTGAGTACAGTAGGACTGTAGGAGACGGCCCTCGCGGAAGTTTTGTGCCAAGGATTAACTAGGGTTGCAGTTGTTCTATTTCCTAC
The DNA here is from genome assembly GCF_018294505.1 of Triticum aestivum. NCBI lineage: Eukaryota > Viridiplantae > Streptophyta > Magnoliopsida > Poales > Poaceae > Triticum > Triticum aestivum. Next base: position 87,198,082 of record NC_057797.1, read on the forward strand.
TCAAAAACCAAATCAGGCGATGCGAGTTCGTTTTGGCGAGTTGTAGCGCCATCCCCATCTTACCGGGGACTGGGATGCAACGCATGCCAGAGAAAAACGACATAGTTTATCACTACGCCGGATTACAGACTTTCCTGACCATCTCCATTGACAAGCCCTAATATTGCCCTAACTGTTGGGTTTCCCTCGTGGATCGATCACACCAATATATCACGAACGCGACAAACATTTTTAGCCGATGGCCCATATCCTGCCTCAGATAGCTTTAGTAGTTAGGCACCATGCAAATGGGAATGTATGCAATAGAATCATCTTATAATAATGGACGTTTATACTCTTCCTTTTTTTGAGGGGTACGTCTAAACTCTTTCACCAAGTACATGTATGCTTTCTGTTAGTTATCTTCGGTCCATGGAGCCAAAAATACCACTGACGGACCTGGCGCCTCTCATATGATGAGAAAACAATAAGAAAATGCCGACATGCCATGTGGCAAACCCAGCCCACGGGCATACCCAACCATTAGCAACCACCGTCGCAAGAGAGCAATTAGTTGACGAGCCCTCCTTCAGGAGCCTCCCAACGAACAATTGAGGTGGGCTGAGAGCGTGCCAGCCGCCGCTACATGTCGCGCTCTGGGGGCTCCCTCGGATTTTGTTTGTTTTATTATTCCGCACGCATTTTCGGTTTTTTAAATATTTTTTTCCTTTTTTCGACTATTCAGTTTTTCATTGGTCATTTTTAGATTTTTTTTCTAGCTTTTCCCGAGCCCCTGTCCATCAGTACTGCTGGGATGCGGGCTCCGCCTCGTCCTTCTCCTCCAAGAAAGGAAGTTAGGGTTCGTGCCTCTCGCCGGCACCGGCGCAGGTTCGCCTCGTCTCTGGTGGCCCTAGGGCTATGGAGGCACGGTGGATCCTGACAAGGGCTAGCGGGAGGGCGCCGTTTTTAGTCTTTTTTTCAATTTTGTTAGGGTTTGTGTCCTACTTAGGAAGACGAGACGGCAGCGGTTCCCTGAAGATGGAATAAAGGTCTCCCCGCCTAGCATCGTTGGTGTGTGTGTGGGGGTGTGTCTCTGGCAGATCTATCTTTGGTGGATTTGCTCGGATCTCGTCGTTGTTCGTCTACATTCGTGTCTCTTCGGTTTGGATCCTTCCGATCTACGTTATTTTTTATCGATGGCGGTTGCTGTTCTAGGCTGCTGGTCCTATGGGGCCTTAACATGGCGACTTCCCAACTGTCTACTACAACAAGTTGTGCCCGGCTCCGGTGATGGAGGGGCGACGACGGCGGCGCGCCTTCGGCTCGCTTTGATGCTTGTAGTCGTCGCTAGATGATCTACAAATCTGGATGTAATTTTATTTTTGCTGCTCGTTGTACTGCCATGATTGATGATGAATAGATTGAAAGTTTTTCCAAAAAAGACAAAGACAATTCGAATTTTCGACGGCGATGGGGACGACGCTCGGGCAGACCATCCATCCTAGCTGGCACATCCGACATTTTTTTTGAGAATTGGCACATCCGACATTTTCAGACAGAGAACATGCGTGTGCTGAGAAAACAAAAGAAGCCCACGGGTCGTGTGGCGAGCCCATCCTGCGGCAGTGCCAGCCCATTCGCTGCCGCCGCCGGCGCTCGCCGCCGCCGTACCAGCACGGCATCGGAGCCACCGCCTTGCTCGCATGGTGCTCGCCGTCGCTGCACTGCTCCTGCCACCGGCGTGCGGGGCCAGAGGGGAGAGGCGCCGTCCGTGGCCTCCGTGAGCTGCGTCGCCACCCGCGTCATCGAGCTCCGCCATCGGCCTGCTGTTCGTTCGCAGGTGGGAGGTGAGGTGAGGTCGAGCGGTTTCTGCTGCTTCCTAAAGAGCGAGAGGTAATGCCGTAGCACTCCTTGAGACCTTGACCCCTGCTTGCTCATCGAAACCCCTAAGCCGGCTACTGTTTCTACCTTTGACACGCTCCTGTCATGGCAATAGCAATCACCGGATAGTTTACAGCGAGGATTCTACCGCCCCATGTACTGAAGGTCAGTTATCTGCCTCATTATTTTCCTGGATTGCAAACACTTGCGATCGTATCTCCATCCAGTGCATCGATCAGCTTATCCACACCTTTTTTCCCCTCTCACTGTAAACTATCTTGCTTCGGTCAGTGCCTGCTCGGAATATTCAGAAATGATTTTAGATCTTCATGGGCGGAATCTGATCAAGTCATGTAGTTCTACTTCTATCCCCTGCGCCTCACCCACTCTTTCCAACATCTGTCGATGAAAGTAAGTAATCACAGTGACACGCAACTAGGAGTGTGATGCAAATATAAAGGACTCATTTGATCCTGCGGCAGCTACAAATGGAAGTACAAGTTATCTGAGGCCGGTACTGGGTTCTTATGCAGATTTTGCACTAGATTTTCTTGCAACATACCCATGCCTACCCATGCAAAGCAAACTTATCACTAGGAAGACGCCTGTGGTATCTCTACTGTAACATGATGACATCTTCTTCTTTTTGAAACAAGGCAAAAGACTCGCCATTTCATTGATTAAGAAGAGAGTAAGAATTGCCCGGTTAATTTACGGAAAACCGGGCTAAAACTGATACAACCCAGCCCAGAAATGGGCACCACCGGCGAACCTATGATGACATCTTCTTCTCTTCAACTGTGATGACCTGTTTACTTGCTCTTAAAATATGACCATTATCTATTTATCTTGAGCGCAAGCATCTGTTTTGTATCGCTGCCGACCTTATGAGAATCTATGTGCAGAAATTTATGCCGAACAGCGATTCACTAGAACCAGTTGGAAAACTAATCACTTAAATCACCCATAACATTATGTCGCAAACATTTCGAAGACAAATGAATAAGCGTCCCACTTGCAGCCTGACTAATAAACAATATGATAAATTGATAATCCTTTATTCTCGCCGCAACAGTTTTTCATTCATTCAAGAAAGGCAAAGTAGAAGTCCCACTTCCATCTATTAGTGTCTCGTAGTCAGTCACAACCCATAAGTTCTTTTGCTCTGGCCACAAGATCGGAGAGAGGCATGCTGTACTCCATGAATCCTTCATCGCCCAAGAAAAGCCTGTAGTTTTCAGCCTTTGACGGTGTTTGTTCTACCATTGACAGTGCATCTGTCATCCCGAATGCGTTGAAGCAATCTGCATAGCGAGAATTATACTCCATCAAGTGTATGACTTGATCGAGTACCACTCTCCTGATCCCAGGACAATGAGCACTAGGTTTCATGTTTGCTTTTAGTGTGTCGACAAGCCTCTTGGCAAATCTCTGCTTAATCTGACCAGCGTCTAGTTCTCGGGTAAAGTCTTCAGGAATAACTTTACATATCTGTGAACTAAGCCCAATCAGGATCTCTAGTTCTGCCCCATCCGCGTCTAGTATTCTTTCCAACACCTGTAATGAGATGTATCATTATCAGTTAAAAATTGATGTGTATCTCTATCTATAGTCCAGTGGTAAATGAGTGAGCAAAAAATAAAGATCAAAATTTTACTGAAACCTTGCGCACAAGAACAGACAAAACATGGTAAATTTTATTATGCATCTCTAATAGTGTACTTGTTGCTCGAATTAGCAGCTCTCACCTCTCTCAAGGTATGAGATAGTTCCTTCAGGTCTGACTCTCTGAGCTCGGATCTAGCATGCAGGCACAGATTACGCAGCAGGCTTGCCGCCAGATATATGTACCTTTTATCATGGATCAAGATTTTGAGTTCCTTCATGAACCATGGCTCCTTCAATATAACCAAGCAGTTTTGGGCACTTTGTATTGTCAGCATTGCCAATGCTTGCCCGGCGACCTTCCGTGACAGGTGATCATCATTGGTACTCATGGTTCCTTCTGAGTAGAGAAATGCCTGCATCAGCTTGGTGATGATCATTTGGAAGCGACCAATTTCCTGCCTTGTTTTCTCATCAACGGCAATGTTTCTGAGGATTCCCGCCACCAACTTTCTCGATATCTGGCTGCTCTTGTCGTCTTCAAGGATACCTGAGAGGTTACTCAATAGGAAGGGGTGTTTTGATATCTTGTACCGCAGTGTGATGCTGGTTTCCCCGCCAATGCTCGTGAGCCTTTGCAGCACCTTCAGTGATGATTTGAGAAGGATCTCTTGTTGTGCTTTGATATTCATCGTGTCACTTCTGCAGATTGTGAATCTTATGATCTTCGGGATGAGGTCAGCTGCTTTGCTGATCTCCACACAGTTGTCCTGGTCAACACCAGCAAGACTTTCAATAATTGACATGGCCAGTGCCGGTAGAAGATCGTGGTCTGTCCGCAGCTGTTCCTTGGGTATTGACCAGAATTCTGAAATATGCTGCCAGCATCTGAGCACGCACGAGTTCTGTTTGTTCATGCCAACTTCTTGGGTTGATCTGTTTTCTGTTTCCAGCAGGATATCAGTGTCCCGAAGTTGACCTTGTGTTTGGAATTGGTTATCAGCCACCTCTCTGCTATCTTCTGTATTCAGAACTGGATCTTGTCTTCGTTCGTGTTCATCATCAGTGTCTAGGAGTGGGTTTCCTCTTTCCAGTCTGCCATCAGCGTCAAGAAGTGCAGATACAAGCTGCATTGTACCAGGGATAGTGCCTGCACGGAGGTTCTTTGCAAGCTCTGCAGTGACCTTTGCGGCATATAATCTGATAGCTGTATCCTTTGGACTTGTCCAATCCAACATTCTGATTATTCTGGCCATCGTCTTGGTAGAAGTGGCGAGTTTTGAAAGGAGTTGTGCCTTGGTTGGTTGACTTTGCAGAAAGTTGTGCATCATTCGTATCCCGGCGAGCTGATTCTTGGATGAATCCGAGTTCACAGAATTCATGGCAAAGGTGCTGAGGTTGATCTTCTTTGGAGCAAGCACACCCCCTTGCATGCATTTCTCTGATGCATATGCGTAATACATATTGACAGATTTCATTCCCCACTGACCTTTAAATCCACCACCGCGGATGAGGGATCTTCGAGGGATGAAAGAAAAGAACTCAAACATGCAGGCCACAGCATAGAGTATTCCTTGTCCAAGCACCATCCCATAGAAGATTCTTAGAGAGGCTTTAATGTTTTTTTGGCCATCCACGCTTTCATTATATGCAGCAGGCTCGCTAAGCTCATTTAATGCTAGCATGACCCGCACAACTGCTGCTGGAATCTGTAAGTTGCCAAATGACACTATCAATAGAGCACATACCTCGAATGCAATCATCATAGATGCATCATCTTCATTAAGCACCAGCAGCCCTAGAGCAACAATCATGCACATGTTTATAGTAACTTTACGCCAAAATTCTTGTTTGCTGCCTAGAACACTGTCCACTAGTTTGCTGATTCTTGTGAACCGCAGATTGCTTATTGTTGTTATGAGCACTGCAACAAGTAGTACTGCGAACACTGCCCATTCAATCATCGAGCCGTCTATGGATATAGAGGGAGCTAGCAATACGATTGCAACTAATGGGCCCCATAGAGTCCATACTGATGCGGCACGACGCATTGGATTGCATATGAGTAGTTTCAGAGCTCTTTGAACAGTTATTGACCAGCCAAGAGCAAGTAGTGATAGTGTCACTGCAATAAGTAAGCTCCCATCAAACTTCGTCAAGTACTTCTTCCAGAGAACCTTCCAGATGATTTCCAGAATACCAGAAAAACATGCAATCACAATCAGTCCACTCCAGCCAAGAGGCCTAAAAGCTCCTCTGGTATTGAAGAACAGTTGATAATCAAGTCTATTGTTGTCACGGGTGAACATCCTGAAATATGTATATGGTATCGTTAAAGAAGAAGAACACAATACAGATCACAAGCCTAAGAGATGTTTAAAGAGGTGTTGGTTTGGGTTTGCGGCTAACTTTTTGGACCTTAGAGTAAGTACAATAAGGGTTTGAACTCGCTCACATGTCACATTTGCTTATGTAAAGGAGAGACGGGAAAAGGTAATCGAACCGCCTTCACATTCACACGTGATCCATAGCAAATAGAGTAAATACAGCAAAAATTGAAAGAAAGAAGACGGAAAATATGGCTAATCTTAGAGCTAACTCATGGTAAGAGTGATTTCTAATAATAATTCTTGATGAGATGTAGACAATGTATAATGATGAGTGTATTTTTTACGCTCATTTCACTGTTGTTTAAACCGAATAATCCCAGATATTCAAAGAAAACCACTTCGATCTTATCAGTAATGACTAATAAATGCGAAAGACTGCAATTCCTTTGTTTTGTTTATAATATAGTGAACAAAAACTAGACATTGTAAAACGGCCACATTTCTAGCAAATGATACCTAAATGTAGCCCATGGATCCGCACAGGTTGATAGCTAGTGTTACTAACAATGTTTGTTCTTTACCATGATTTCAAAGTCACTAATTAATTCTTCTCCTCTCTATGGTTTGCAAAACCCAACATCATATTAACTACTGTAATTTTGCAGTAGTGCTTTTTCTTTTTCAAAGATTATCAACAAAAAATGCAAAGGTTTTGTTTTATTCTTTTGATCACACATGCCTCTTCAATGTGTGCGCTTGTACTTCTGTTAGATGTGATCGATCTTTGTTGTGATCAATGGTGCTTTCTTTTCTTTTGCAGGGTTTCGGACGCCTAGATCAAGAGTTTGTGCAGAACCACTGTTTGTGCAACTAATTGAGTTTAATTCATAATAGCTTGCATTACACTCAATGAACTTGTATAATACATTTATGTGAAGTTATCATGTGATCTTTAGTTGTGATATATGTGTGAAATATGTTATTTTTGCAGTGTAACATGTGAAATCTGTAATGATGTGATGTGTGTGTAATATGTGAAATCTGTGGTGTGTGGATTATCTGAAATCTTTATGAAAAATGTGTGTGAATCTGCCTTTTTTTTATAAAACCATGTGCGAATATTAGTGTCGAGCTGGAATTATGGGCCTATAACTGTTATGCAAATATGAGTAACGATTGCCCTGTTGTTGTTATTTGCATATTGCAGCCCAACCCGTTATTGATGTGCTTTCTCTAGCAGAGGTGTGACTACACTCGAAATCACTAATTAAGGAGTACTCGTTGCAAAGAACACTTCACCTTCCTAGGTTGCGACAAGTGACGCACATGCAGCACGTCACTTGTCGCAACCTGGGAGTTTTCCCTTTTTTGTAGATTCGCTTATTCAAAACGTTTTATCTCTTAAACCGTGCGTTCAAATCTCGAACCATTTTCATTATTGGATTCCTCGCGTCGAGATCTTTAAAACTAGATCCCATGTTGATAGGTTTTGACGAACTAACCGGACGAAAAACCGAATTAGGAGCATGGTTTTTTTCTTTTCCAAAAGAGGCACGCCCGTGCCTCTCGCGAAATCACAACCGTGCCTCTCATGAAAGCAAAACCGTGACTCTTGTGGAAGGAAAAAAAAAGAAAACATGTTTTTTCCGTTTCCGAAGAGACACGGATGTGACCACCGCGAAAGCACAACCATGCCTCTGGCGAAAGCAAAACCGTGACTCTCGCGAAAGAAAAAAAACAGAAAACATGTATTTTTCCTTTCCGAAAGGGACGACCGTGACTCTCGCGAAAGCACAACCGTGCCTCTCGCGGAAAGCAAAACCGTGACTCGCGAAAGAAAAAAAAAACAGAAAATGTGTTTTGTTTTTTCCCTTTCCGAGAGGCACGGCCGTGACTCTCGCGAAAGCACAACCGTGCCTTTCGTGGAAGCAAAACCGTGACTCTAGCGAAAAAAAACAGAAAACGTGTTTTTTTCGTTTCCGAAGGGCACGGCCTTGACTCTCGCTAAAGCAGAACCGTGCCTCTCGTGGTAGAAAACCATGACTTTTCACAAAAGAAAAAAAATGCATTTTTTTGAAGAAAAAAAATTGGTCGAAAAGCTAAGAAAGACCGGGGGAAAACCAAAACGTCGAAAAAACCAAAAAAAAAAACCTTTAAAAAGCCGAAAACGCGTGCGGAAAAATAAAATAAAAAAATAAAATCCGGAGGAAGCGTCCAGAGCGCGACACGTGGCGAATGGCTGAGAGCGTGTTAACTGGCGTTGATCGTTGCGAGCCTTCCGAAGAAGCGCTCGTTAACTAGTTGCTCTCGGCTACACCTGGGTGAACAATAACATCCAAAACGTCTTTTTGCTCTTCAGGTGCTAAGCTCCTTGCATGTTTCTTTCATTGAATTTGTGGTATTGAAGAAAAAAGGTGACTGGTTCTAGATCCGCACCTGCGATGCTTGTTTCTTGTTTGGGCAGTACAACTCCATATATAGCAGACCTTTGATGACACCGATGCAGGGAGGATGTAAGAGTAAATTTTGTAGGCTGCAAACTTATTTTTGGAATGCTAATTTGCTACCAACCCAGGTGCTATATACGTAGTTATCTGTATACGGCATATACATACATACTACATACATACCTTACGGCTTCTAAGAGAACTATCGTCGTCGCGGACGCAAAATCATCATCGGAGCTGAGTTCGCTGGCGTAGCCGCCCAGCAGCACGACGGTCGCCCACATAAATGCCAGCGTGCCAAGCGCGTTGCCAAGCCTCTCGATCAGCACGACGAAGCGAACGAAGCGATTCAGCCACTTCTCCGGTGAGGCAACCTTGCCTTGCCCGCCGCCGCCAGCTATTATGTGGACAAGGTGCTCACCGCCTCCGCCGTTGGCCATTGACCCCTTTACCACCTTCGCTCAGGCTCAAAGAAGAAAACCTATCTCACTTGTGTAAATGGCTTCACCGGATGACAATGGGTAAAGCAGATTCCTTGGAACATAAAGGCCTTTGATTCAAGTACAATTATACAGTGCGTCGGTGCGACGACTCGCCGGTCAATGGGGTGGGCCAGCAACGCCAAAGGCGCTCTGCTGTTCCTCGCTCATTGCTACCGCGTAACGCTGTGGAAAAAGAAGGAAAACCAGACGCGCACTGCGTGCGTGAAGATACTCTGATTCCGCTGTTGAATCAACACAGCCACCGGCCCCGGCCGTGCTTCACCGCTGTGCACACTGTCTCGTGCAGATGAAGGCATTTTTTTTCCAATAAAGGGCGACTTTATTATTTTAAAATGTAGCATCAAGCGGATAAAAAGTATTATGAGTAACATCCGGTCTCTACATAACTAAGATGCACACATCCAAATTTAGAAGTCTGACAAAAAATCATAAAATAAAAATCGACAAATCGGCAACAGTAGAGTTCTTTAGACTGACACTATGCCTATGTCGAAGAGGGTGGTGGATCGATCCATAGGTTATGCTGCCACCCATGTAGGGAAAAAACCTCCGTAGCCACCTGCTCCAATCGTGCACACACCCCCATGAACAGCGGTTGGTACTCCGGCCGTTGTAGCATAGACCACGTACGTAGCGAGTGTGTACACCGGAAAATAACCTGTAGAGAAGAAGCATTTTTGTCGTTAAGAACCAAATCATTTCTACATAGCCAAAGCGATCAAATTAAGGCATACGCTGCCACCCTTATTAGTGTGTTGAACCTATTTGTAATACCGTCCAACCAATGACCAAAAATATTGGCAACACTTGTGAGCTGATACAAATTTGACGCTATTTGGATAACTGACCACGTAGATCGTGCAAACTTGCATTGGAAAAAGATGTGCTTGATTGTCTCGTCATGAGTACAAAAAAAAACACTTCTTACTCCCTCGCCAATTGCGCCATGCGAAGTTGTCTTTGGTTAACACAACTTCCCTACAAAGATACCACATGAAGATTTTCATTTTTAGTGGAATCTTAGACTTCCAAATTTTCTTAATATTACTCGTTGGTATCTCAGAATGCGTGAGTGCATGATACATAGAGTCTACTATGAAAGACCCTGATGTAGTAAGGTTTCAGCGAAACACATCCTAGCCTTGTCTCGGATTAATCGAATCCAGTCGGGATAAAAGATGATGCCATGACACAAGTCGGGGGCCAATCAAATCCCGCCTGAATGAAATATTCGGCAGGGAAGAACCGAGCACGTGCGCAATAGTATTATTCTTATCGCTGATACGTCTCCAGCGTATCTATAATTTTTGATTGTTCCATGTTGTTATATTATCAATCTTGAATGTTTTATAATCATTTTTATCATTTTTTGGTACTAACCTATTGACATAGTGCCAACTGTCAGTTCCTGTTTTTCCGTATTTTTTACATCGCAGAAAATCAATATCAGACGGAGTCCAAATGCCGAAATTTTACGGAGAATTTTTATGTGCCAAAAGGAACACAACGGGCCCTGGCTGCACCTGGGGGGTGCCCCGAGGGGGGCACAACCCATCAGGGCGCGCCAGGAGGCCCAGGCGCGCCCTGGTGGGTTGTGCCCATCTCGGGTGCCCCCCGGACTGCCTCTTTGCTTTATAAATACCCCGAAAATCTCAGAACCCTAGGGAAGTCGACGAAATATTCATCCAGCCGCCGCAAAGTCCAGAACTACCAGATCCAATCTAGACACCATCATGGGGTTCACCACCTCCATTGGTGCCTCTCCGATGATGCGTGAGTAGTTCTTTATAGACCTTCGGGTCCGTAGTTAGTAGCTAGATGGCTTCATCTATCTCTCTTGATTCTCAATACAATGGTATCTTGGAGATCCATATGATGTAACTCTTTTGCGGTGTGTTTGTTGGGATCGATGAACTTTGAGTTTATGATCAGATCCATCTTTTTATATCCATGAAAGTTATTTGAGTTTCTTTGATCTCTTATATGCATGATTGCTTATAGCCTCGTATTTCTTCTTCGATATTCGGGTTTTGTTTGGCCAACTTGATCTATTTATCTTGCAATGGGAAGAGGTGCTTTGTAGTGGGTTCAATCTTACGGTGCTTCATCCCAGTGACAAAAAGGGAAATGACACATATGTATCGTTGCTACTAAGGATAAAGCGATGGGGTCTATCTCTACATAGATAGATCTTGTCTACATCATGTCATCGTTCTTATTGCATTACTCCGTTTCTCCATGAACTTAATACACTAGATGCATGCTGGATAGTTGTCGATGTGTGGAGTAATAGTAGTAGATGTAGGCAGGAGTCGGTCTACTAATCTTGGACGTGATGCGTATATATTGATCGTTGCCTGGATATCATCATAATTATTTGAAATTCTTGTTGGGGAACGTAGCAGAATTTTAAAATTTTCTACGCATCACCAAGATCTATCTATGGAGTCATCTAGCAACGAGGGAGAGAGGAGTGCATCTACATACCCTTATAGATCACGAGCGGAAGCGTTCAAGAGAGCGAGGTTGATGGAGTCGTACTCGTCGTGATCCAAATCACCAAAGATCCTAGCGCCGAACGGACGGCACCTCCGCGTTCAACACACGTACGGAGCGAGGACGTCTCCCGAGCCTTGATCCAGCAAGGAGGAGGGAGAGGTTGAGGAAGAGGGCTCCAACAGCAGCACGACGACGTGGTGGTGGTGAAGCTGCAGTACTCCGGCAGGGCTTCGCCAAGCTCTTACGGAGGAGGAGAGGTGTTGGGGAGGGGAGGGGCTGCGCCTTGGATGTTGTGTGTTTCCCTCCCCTTGCCCCTCTATTTATAGGGGAAGGAGGAAGGGGTCCGGCCCCCTCTAGATGAGATCTAGAGGGGGGGGGGCAACGGGAGGGGGCTTACCCCCCAAGGAAGGGGGGCGCCCCCTTTAGGGTTTCCCCCCCCCAACCCTAGGCGCATGGGCCCAAGGGGGGGGATGCGGCCAGCCCATGTAGGGCTGGTTTCCTTTCCTCTACAGCCCATCAGGCCCTCTGAGAGAGGTGGCCCCTCCCAGTGGACCCCCGGAACCCCTCCGGTGGCCCCGGTACAATGCCGATATGCCCCTGAACCTTTCCGGTGACCGTATGACAACTTCCTACATATAAATCTTCACCTCCGGACCATTCCGGAACTCCTCGTGACGTCCGGATCTCATCCGGGACTCCGAACAACATTCGATAATCACATACAAGTCTTCCTAACAACCCTAGCGTCACCGAACCTTAAGTGTGTAGACCCTACGGGTTCGGGAGACATGCAGACATGACCGAGACGACTCTCCGGTCAATAACCAACAGCGGGATTTGGATACCCATGTTGGCTCCCACATGCTCCTCGATGATCTCATCAGATGAACCACGATGTCGAGGATTCAATCAATCCGTATACAATTCCCTTTGTCAATCGGTACGTTACTTGCTCGAGACTCGATCATCGGTATCCCAATACCTTGTTCAGTCTCGTTACCGGCAAGTCACTTTACTCGTACCGCAATGCATGATCCCATGATCAACCACTTGATCACATTGAGCTCATTATGATGATGCATTACCGAGTGGGCCCAAATATACCTCTCCGTCATACGGAGTGACAAATCCCAGTCTCGATTCGTGCCAAGCCAACAGACACTTTCGGAGGTATCTGTAATGTACCTTTATAGTCACCCAGTTACGTTGTGACGTTTGGCACACCCAAGGCACTCCTACGGTGTCTAGGAGTTGCACAATCTCATGGTCTAAGGAAATGATACTTGACATTCAGAAAAGCTACAGCAAACGAACTACACGATCTTTGAGCTATGCTTAGGATTGGGTCTTGTCCATCACATCATTCTCCTAATGATGTGATCCCGTTATCAATGACATCCAATGTCTATAGTCAGGAAACCATGACTATCTTTTGATCAATGAGCTAGTCAACTAGAGGCTTACTAGGGACGTGTTGTGGTCTATGTATTCACACATGTATTACGATTTCTGGATAACACAATTATAGCATGAACAATAGACAATTATCATGAACAAAGAAATATAATAATAACCATTTTGTTGTAGGGCATATTTCCAACAGTCTCCCACTTGCACTAGAGTCAATGTTCTAGTTACATTGTGATGAATCGAACACCCATGCAGTTCTGGTGTTGATCATGTTTTGCTCTAGGGAGAGGTTTAGTCAACGGATCTGCTACATTCAGGTCCGTATGTACTTTACAAATCTCCATGTCTCCATTTTGAACACTTTCACAAATGGAGTTGAAGCGACGCTTGATATGCCTGGTCTTCCTGTGAAACCTTGGCTCCTTGGCAAGAGCAATAGCTCCAGTGTTGTCACAGAAGAGAGTCATCGGGCCCGACGCATTGGGTATGACTCCTAGGTCGGTAATGAACTCCTTCACCCAGACTGCTTCTTGTGCTGCCTCCGAGGCTGCCATGTACTCCACTTCACATGTAGATCCCGCCACAATGCTTTGCTTGCAACTGCACCAGCTTACTGCCCCACCATTCAACGTATCCGGTTTGTGACTTAGAGTCATCCAGATCTGTGTCGAAGCTAGCATCGACGTAACCCTTTACGACGAGCTCTTCGTCACCTCCATAAACAAGAAACATTTCCTTAGTCCTTTTCAGGTACTTCAAGATATTCTTGACCGCTGTCCAGTGTTCCATGCTGGGATTACTTTGGTACCTTCCTACCAAACTTACGGCAAGGTTTACATCAGGTCTGGTACACAGCATAGCATACATGATAGACCCTATGGCCGAGGCATAAGGGACGACACTCATCTTTAGTCTATCTTCTGCCGTGGTCGGGCATTGAGCCGTGCTCAATCTCGTACCTTGCAATACAGGCAAGAACCCCTTCTTTGACTGATCCATTTTGAACGTCTTCAATATCTTGTCAAGGTACGTACTCTGTGAAAGACCAATGAGGTGCTCAATCTCGTACCTTGCAATACAGGCAAGAACCCCTTCTTTGACTGATCCATTTTGAACTTCTTCAATATCTTGTCAAGGTACGTACTCTGTGAAAGACCAATGAGGCGTCTCGATCTATCTCTATAGATCTTGATGCCTAATATATAAGCAGCTTCTCCAAGGTCCTTCATTGAAAAACACTTGTTCAAGTAGGCCTTTATGCTTTCCAAGAATTCTATATCATTTCCCATCAATAGTATGTCATCCACATACAATATGAGAAATGCTACAGAGCTCCCACTCACTTTCTTGTAAATGCAGGCTTCTCCATAAGTCTGCATAAACCCAAACGCTTTGATCATCTCATCAAAACGAATGTTCCAACTCCAAGATGCTTGCACCAGCCCATAAATCGAGCGTTGGAGCTTGCACACCTTGTCAGCATTCTTAGGATCGACAAAACCTTCTGGCTGCATCATATACAATTCTTCCTTAAGGAAACCATTAAGGAATGTCGTTTTGACGTCCATTTGCCATATCTCATACTCATAGAATGCGGCAATTGCTAACATGATTAGGACGGACTTCAGCTTTGCTACGGGTGAGAAAGTCTCATCGTAGTCAACCCCTTGAACTTGTCGATAACCCTTAGCGACAAGCCGAGCTTTATAGATGGTCACATTACCATCCGCGTCTGTCTTCTTCTTAAAGATCCATTTATTTTCTATGGCTCGCCGATCAACGGGCAAGTCAGTCAAAGTCCATACTTCGTTTTCATACATGGATCCTATCTTGGATTTCATGGCTTCCAGCCATTTGTCGGAATCCGGGCCCGCCATCGCTTCTTCATAGTTTGAAGGTTCACCGTTGTCTAACAACATGATTTCCAAGACAGGGTTGCCGTACCACTCTGGTGCGGAACGTGTCCTCGTGGACCTACGAAGTTCAGTAGCAACTTGATCTGAAGTTTCATGATCATCATCATCAACTTCCTCTCTAGTCGGTGCAGGCACCTCAGGAACATTTTCTTGAGCTGCGGCACTTACCGGTTCAAGAGGTAATACTTCATCAAGTTCTACCTTCCTCCCACTTATTTCTTTCGAGAGAAACTCTTTCTCTAGAAAGGACCCATTCTTGGCAACAAAGATCTTGCCTTCGGATCTGAGGTAGAAGGTATACCCAACAGTTTCTTTAGGGTATCCTATGAAGATGCATTTTTCCGACTTGGGTTCGAGCTTTTCAGGTTGAAGTTTCTTGACATAAGCATCGCATCCCCAAACTTTTAGAAACGATAGCTTAGGTTTCTTCCCAAACCATAATTCATATGGTGTCGTCTCAATGGATTTTGACGGAGCCCTATTTAAAGTGAATGCGGCAGTCTCTAAAGCATAGCCCCAAAATGACAGCGGTAAATTGGTAAGAGACATCATAGATCGCACCATATCTAATAGAGTGCGATTACGACGTTCGGACACACCATTACGCTGAGGTGTTCCAGGCGGCGTGAGTTGTGAAACTATTCCACATTTTCTTAAGTGTGTGCCAAATTCGTGACTCAAGTATTCTCCCCCACGATCTGATCGCAAGAACTTGATTTTCCTGTGACGTTGATTCTCAACCCCACTCTGAAATTCCTTGAACTTTTCAAAGGTCTCAGACTTGTGTTTCATTAAGTAGACATACCCATATCTACTCAAGTCATCAGTGAGGGTGAGAATATAATGATAGCCACCGCGAGCCTCAACACTCATTGGACCGCACACATCAGTATGTATGATTTCCAATAAGTTGGTTGCTCGCTCCATTGTTCCTGAGAATGGAGTCTTGGTCATTTTACCCATGAGGCATGGTTCGCACGTGTCAAATGATTCGTAATCAAGAGACTCTAAAAGTCCATATGCATGGAGCTTCTTCATGCGTTTGACACCTATGTGACCAAGGCGGCAGTGCCACAAGTATGTGGGACTATCATTATCAACCTTACACCTTTTGGTATTCACACTATGAATATGTGTAGCATTACGCTCGAGATTCATTAAGAATAAACCATTCACCATCGGAGCATGACCATAAAACATATCTCTCATATAAATAGAACAACCATTATTCTCGGATTTAAATGAGTAGCCATCTCGAATTAAACGAGATCCTGATACAATGTTCATGCTCAAAGCTGGCACTAAATAACAGTTATTGAGGTTTAAAACTAACCCCGTAGGTAAATATAGAGGTAGCGTGCCAACGGCGATCACATCGACCTTGGAACCATTCCCGATGCGCATCGTCACCTCATCCTTCGCCAGTCTCCGCTTATTCCGCAGCTCCTGCTTTGAGTTACAAATGTGAGGAACCGCACCGGTATCAGATACCCAGGAGCTACTAGAGTACTGGTAAGGTGCACATCAATTACATGTATATCACATATACCTTTCGTGTTGTCGGCCTTCTTGTCCGCTAAGTATTTGGGGCAGTTCCGCTTCCAGTGACCACTTCCCTTGCAATAAAAACACTCAGTCTCGGGCTTGGGTCCATTCTTTGGCTTCTTCCCGGTAGCTTGCTTACCGGGCGCGGCAACTCCCTTGCCGTCCTTCTTGAAGTTCTTCTTACCCTTGCCTTTCTTGAACTTAGTGGTTTTATTCACCATCAACACTTGATGTTCCTTTTTGACTTCTACCTCTGCTGATTTCAGCATTGAATATACCTCAGGAATGGTCTTTTCCATCCCCTGCATATTGAAGTTCATCACAAAGCTCTTGTAGCTCGGTGGAAGCGACTGAAGGATTCTGTCAATGACCGCGTCATCCGGGAGATTAACTCCCAGCTGAGTCAAGCGGTTATGCAACCCAGACATTTTGAGTATGTGCTCACTAACAGAACTATTTTCCTCCATCTTACAGCTGAAGAACTTGTCGGAGACTTCATATCTCTCGACCCGGGCATGAGCTTGAAAAACCATTTTCAGCTCTTCGAACATCTCGTATGCTCCGTGTCTCTCAAAACGCTTTTGGGGCCCCGGTTCTAAGCTGTAAAGCATGCCGCACTGAAAGAGGGAGTAATCATCAGCACGTGACTGCCAAGCATTCATAACGTCTTGGTTCTGTGGGACGGGTGCGTCACCTAGCGGTGCTTCTAGGACATAATCTTTCTTGGCAGCTATGAGGATGATCCTCAGGTTCCGGACCCAATCCGTATAGTTGCTGCCATCGTCTTTCAGCTTGGTTTTCTCTAGGAACGCGTTGAAGTTGAGGACAACGTGGGCCATTTGATCTACAAGACATATTGTAAAGATTTTAGACTAAGTTCATGATAATTAAGTTCATCTAATCAAATTATTCAATGAACTCCCACTCAGATAGACATCCCTCCAGTCATCTAAGTATAACATGATCTGAGTTAACTAGGCCGTGTCCGATCATCACGTGAGACGGACTAGTCAACATCGGTGAACATCTTCATGTTGATCGTATCTTCTATACGACTCATGCTCAACCTTTCGGTCTTTTGTGTTCCGAGGCCATGTCTGTACATGCTAGGCTCGTCAAGTCAACCTAAGTGTATTGCGTGTGTAAATCTGGCTTACACCCGTTGTATTCGAACGTTAGAATCTATCACACCCGATCATCACGTGGTGCTTCGAAACAACGAACCTTCGCAACGGTGCACAGTTAGGGGGAACACTTTCTTGAAATTATTACGAGGGATCATCTTATTTAAGCTACCGTCGTTCTAAGCAAATAAGATGTAAAACATGATAAACATCACATGCAATCAAACAGTGACATGATATGGCCAATATCATTTGCTCCGTTTGATCTCCATCTTCGGGGCTCCATGATCATCGCTGTCACCGGCATGACACCATGATCTCCATCATCGTGTCTTCTTGAAGTTGTTTCGTCATCTATTACTTCTACTACTATGGCTAACGCTTTAGCAATAAAGTAAAGTAATTACATGACATTTATGTTGACACGCAGGTCATAAATAAATAAAGACAACTCCTATGGCTCCTGCCGGTTGTCATACTCATCGACATGCAAGTCGTGATTCCTATTACAAGAACATGATCATCTCATACATCACATATATCATTCATCACATCCTTTGGCCATATCACATCACAAAACACTTGCCGCAAAAACAAGTTAGACATCCTATAATTGTTGTTGCAAGTTTTTACGTGGCTGCTATACGATTCTAGCAAGAACGTTTCTTACCTACGCCAAAACCACAACATGAATTGCCAGTTTCTATTTACCCTTCATAAGGACCCTGTTCATCGAATCCGATCCAACTAAAGTGGGAGAGACAGACACCCGCCAGCCACCTTATGCAACTAGTGCATGTCAGTCGGTGGAACCAGTCTCACGTAAGCGTACGTGTAAGGTCGGTCCGGGCCGCTTCATCCCACGATGCCGTCGAATCAAGATAAGACTAGTAACGACAAGCAAATTTCCAATATCGACGCCCACAACTACTTTGTGTTCTACTCGTGCATAGAAACTACGCATAGACCTAGCTCATGATGCCACTGTTGGGGAACATAGCAGAATTTTAAAATTTTCTACGCATCACCAAGATCTATCTATGGAGTCATCTAGCAACGAGGGAGAGAGGAGTGCATCTACATACCCTTGTAGATCACGAGCGGAAGCGTTCAAGAGAACGAGGTTGATGGAGTCGTACTCGTCGTGATCCAAATCACCGAAGATCCTAGCGCCGAACGGACGGCACCTCCGCGTTCAACACACGTACGGAGCGAGGACGTCTCCCGCGCCTTGATCCAGCAAGGAGGAGGGAGAGGTTGAGGAAGAGGGCTCCAACAGCAGCACAACGGCGTGGTGCTGGTGAAGCTGCAGTACTCCGGCAGGGCTTCGCCAAGCTCTTACGGAGGAGGAGAGGAGTTGGGGAGGGGAGGGGCTGCGCCTTGGATGTTGTGTGCAGACCTCCCCTTGCCCCTTATTTATAGGGGAAGGAGAAAGGGGGCCGGACCCCTCTAGATGAGATCTAGAGGGGGGGCGGCCAAGGGGAGGGGGCTTGCCCCCCAAGCAAGGGGGGCGCCCCCTTTAGGGTTTCCCCCCCCAACCCTAGGCGCATGGGCCCAAGGGGGGGGGGGATGAGGCCAGCCCATGTAGGGCTGGTTCCCTTTCCTCTACATCCCATCAGGCCCTCCGAGAGAGGTGGCCCCTCCCGGTGGACCCCCGGAACCCCTCCGGTGGCCCCGGTACAATACCGATATGCCCCCGAACCTTTCCGGTGACCGTATGACAACTTCCTACATATAAATCTTCACCTCCGGACCATTCCGGAACTCCTCGTGACATCCGGGATCTCATCCGGGACTCCTAACAACATTAGGTAATCACATACAAGTCTTCCTAACAACCCTAGCATCACCGAACCTTAAGTGTGTAGACCCTACGGGTTCGGAGACATGCAGACATGACCAAGATGACTCTCCGGTCAATAACCAACAGCAGGATCTAGATACCCATGTTGGCTCCCACATGCTCCTCGATGATCTCATTGGATGAACCATGATGTCGAGGATTCAATCAATCCGTATACAATTCCCTTTGTCAATCGGTACGTTACTTGCCCGAGACTCGATCGTCGGTATCCCAATACCTTGTTCAGTCTCGTTACCGGCAAGTCACTTTACTCGTACCATAATGCATGATCCCGTGATCAACCACTTGATCACATTGAGCTCATTATGATGATGCATTACTGAGTGGGCCCAGAGATACCTCTCCGTCATACGGAGTGACAAATCCCAGTCTCGATTCGTGCCAACCCAACAGACACTTTTGGAGATACCTGTAATGTACCTTTATAGTCACCCAGTTACGTTGTGATGTTTGGCACACCCAAGGCACTCCTACGGTGTCCGGGAGTTGCACAATCTCATGGTCTAAGGAAATGATACTTGACATTCAGAAAAGCTACAGCAAATGAACTACACGATCTTTGAGCTATGCTTAGGATTGGGTCTTGTCCATCACATCATTCTCCTAATGATGTGATCCCGTTATCAATGACATCCAATGTCCATAGTCAGGAAACCATGACTATCTTTTGATCAACGAGCTAGTCAACTAGAGGCTTACTAGGGACGTGTTGTGGTCTATGTATTCACACATGTATTACGATTTCCGGATAACACAATTATAGCATGAACAATAGACAATTATCATGAACAAAGAAATATAATAATAACCATTTTATTATTGCCTCTAGGGCATATTTCCAACAATTCTATCAATTGCCCAACAATAATTTGTTTACCCACCGTTTGCTATTTTTCTCGAGAGAAGCCACTAGTGAAACCTACGGCCCCCGTGTCTTCTTTCTCATATATTTGCCCTTGCGATCTACTTTTCTCTTGCATTTATTTTTAGATCTATTAATCTAGAAACCCAAAAATACCTTGCTGCAATTTTTTTCTTTATTTATTTTATTTGGCATTCGATCTATCAATCTACTACAAATTTATCTCACGTCCGTTTGCCTATCTTGGGGCGTCGTACCCCGAAAGGGGTTGATAACCCCTTTAACACGTCAGGTTGCGAGGATATGTCATCTGTGTGCAGGGATTGTTTATGTTGTGTTGCTTGGTTCTCCTACTAGTTCGATAACATTGGTTTCATATCTGAGGGAAATACCTACCGCCGCTGGTGCTGCATCATCCCTTCCTCTTTGGGGAAATACGGACGTAGCTTGAAGCGACATCAATCGCAAGCGATGTTATATAAGGCTGGATATTGTTCTCTGAGATTGGCATTGCCTAGCCAGATGTCTACCCAGAAATGAATTTCCAACCCATCCTTTATCGCAAAAGACCCAAAGCGAAAGAGATGTTTCTTTGCCGCCATTAGCCCAGCCCAAAAGTGTGAGTCGTAAATACCGCCTTTTGGCCTAGATACTTGTTGCGCAACATGGTTTGCCAAACACTATCCTCGGTAAGAAGTTCAAATAACCATTTATCAAGAAGGGCCTCATTCTTAACCTGCAGGTCATGAACTCCAAGGCCACCCGTTGGTCTTTGGGCCTACAAACCACGCTCCATTTGGCCAGCCAGTATTTTTTCTTTTCACCAAATCCTTGCCAAAAGAATCTGGATCTAAAGTAGTCCAGTCTTTGCATGACCCCTTTTGAGAGTTGGAAGAAAGAAAGCATATAGAGAACCATGTTTGTGAGGACGGAGTTAATCAAAACCAGCCGACCACCAATTGAGAGCAGTTTTCCTTTCCAACTGCTCAACCATTTCTCTTGATGCTCCTCCACATGGTTCCACTCGCAATGGTGAGACGTCGATAATGAACCGGTATTCCTAGATATTTAATTGGGAATTGGCCAAGTTGTGACGCCCGGATAATTAAGCAACATAAATTCCATGCTAATGATGCCATGTCACCTCGGTTAATGTTGTTAATCTCGCGTTAGATCGAAACCGATTCAAATTCAAATTATAAGTGTATTAATAAAATTCTCAACCATGAAAACTAAAGTGTTCGAAACGTGGCAAATAATTCATAGTCAATATTGGTGAAGGAGCCAACATTTTACAAAATGTTTAAATGCCCTAAACTATCCAAAACTGTGGAAAAAATCCCCAAATTTTGTCATTTCTATTTAAACAAAATTTCAAGTGAATTCAACTACCTCTCAAACTTTTTGTGGCAGTGCCTAAAAATGAAACACCAATTTTGGACCAAGTTCCATATTTTGCAAAAATCATTTGATGGCTTAGTTAAATACAAACAGTGCATATTAAAAGAAGAAGCGGAAAACAGAAAAGTTTTAGAAAAGGAAAAGAGGTTGAGGAACTACTACTACTGCACTGGGCCCTAGTGGCCATAGTGCAGACCCAGCCCACCAGGAGCCATCCTCCTCCTCCCTATTCACAAAGGGGGTGGTGGCACGCATCCGATCCATCATGGCCGCGGCTGTGGTGCGTGGCGACCATCCCGCAGTTCCCCGTTGCGCATAAGGCCAGCCCCCTACCCCT
The DNA here is from genome assembly GCF_018294505.1 of Triticum aestivum. Taxonomy (NCBI): domain Eukaryota; kingdom Viridiplantae; phylum Streptophyta; class Magnoliopsida; order Poales; family Poaceae; genus Triticum; species Triticum aestivum. The sequence continues at coordinate 87,219,785 of NC_057797.1, forward strand.
CTCTCCCTCCCCGGAACCCTAGACCGCCCCACTCTTCCTCTCGCCCGCTCTCTCTCTTGATTTCGGCGGCGCCTGAAACCTCCGACGCTATGGCCGACCCATCCACGCGACCACCTTTGTCCTCACGGGCTTGGAGCTTGTCCAGGAGCTCCATATGCCTCCACTTCTTCATCCACGAGCACGGCCTCGAGTTAGGCTCCACTCCATCATCGGGATCGGACGACTTCTTCCCCTACTGTCGCCGGCGTTTGTCGCCAACTTCGGCCACCCTGCTGCTCCTAGTCACTTGCCGGGCCTCCGTGTGCCTCCGCGGTGAGGCCCTCGTTCGATCCCCTTCACCCCTCCTCCAATCCTCCCTCCGATTTAGGCCGTATATCACCGCTAGACGTCGCGCCCGCGCTCGCTAGGCGTTCCCGCTCACCACGCGCCGTCCGCGCCCCGCGGGCCTCCCTGACGCACACACTACGCCGGCCACGCCCCGCTACCGTGCCCTGGCTGCGATCGCGCCCTGCTCCCCTCGCTCGCAAGCCCCCGCTCGGCCTCCTCATATTGCTGCCTTGTTCTGCCGCGCTGCTGCGCTGCTGCGTTCTGCTGCGGCTCGCTGGCCCAAGCCGCCGCCGCTGGCCCCACTGTGACCGGCCGCACCCATCTTCGGCCGTCGCTACTGCACTGGTCTGCTGCGCCGGACCACCCCCTCGCGCCCCACTTCCCCCCGGCACCGCTACTCCTCTCTTGTGCCGCCACTCACCCTCGCTGGCTCCGTCCGCCACTCGCCCCGACTTGCTGACCGCGCGCCCGCGCACTGGCCTTGCCGGCCTCGCCCACCTTGTTCGCCCCTGCGCCGCACCTCCTCGTCGTGCGTCGTCGTCGCCAACGTCGCTCTGGGAGCGCCTCTGTGCATTCCCTGCCACCCGACCGTGGCCTGAGCCACTGCACGTGGGGCCGGCCTATACAAAAATAAGAAAGTAATTAAGGAATTAGAATAAAATAAAAATAGTTAAGTAATAGATGAGACACTGACATGCGGGTCCCACCAGACCCATTGACTAGTCAACCGTGGACCAGTCAACTCCTGACTGGGCAGTTGACTAGCCCCACTATCAGCCCCTCGTGCACTCTGGGTGCACTGCACCGGGTGCACTTAGAAGTTTTTCTATTTGATTTTCATATTAATAATAGATCCAGTAATTCTAGAAAATGATTTAAACTTCGCAAAATCATATAAAATGAACTCGGATGAAAATACTTTGTACATGAAAGTTGCTCAGAACGACGAGACGCATCCGAATACGTAGCCTATTCGTCCGCGACAAATCCCTAGAATTGCGAACATGCAACTTTCCCCCTCTGGTTCATTTGTCCGAAAACGCGAAACACTGGGGATACTTTCCTGGATGTTTCCCCCCTTCGTCGGTATCACCTCCCACTGCGTTAGGGAACACCTGGCACCGTTACTTGTCTTGACATGCATTGATATGCATCTGTTTGCATTCTATTCATTGTTTCTTCCCCCTCTTCTCTCCGGTAGACTACGTGACTGACGCCGCTGTTGGTGCCTCGATCGACTACGGTGTCGACGACCCTTCCTTCTTGCCAGAGCAACCAGGCAAGCCCCCCCCCTTGATCAACCAGATATCGCCCACTCTGTTCTCTCTTATTATTGCATTAGGTTTGCTACTGTTGTTGATTCGATGGCTCCTATTTTGTTGCATAGCCTGTCATTGTTTCTACAATTGTTGATACCTTTACCTGTTATCCTAATGCTTAATATAGGTTGCTAGTATTCCATCAGTGGCCCTACATTCTTGTCCGTCTGCCATGCTATACTATCGGGTCGTGATCACTCGGGAGGTGATCACGTGTATATACCATACATACATACATACATACATACATACATACATACATACATACATACATACATACATACATACATACATACAGGTGGTGACTAAAGTCGGCTCGGCTCGTAGAGTACCCGCATGTGATTCCGATGTGGGGGCTGAAAGGACAGGTGGTTCCATCCCGGTAGTGGTGGGCCTGGGTTCCCGGCGGCCCCCGACTGTTACTTTGTGACGGAGCGATAGGGCAGGCTGAGACCACCTAGGAGAGAGATGGGCCTGGCCCTGGTAGGCGTTCGCGGTTACTTCAAAATAACACGCTTAATGAGATCTTGGTATTTGATCTAAGTCTGGCCACTGGCCTATACGCACTAACCAACTACGCGAGAACAATTATGGGCACTCAACATCGTGGTATCAGTCGAAGCCTTCTTGACGTCAGCGACTCAGAGGCACGCACCGGATTGGACCGTAAGCCTGCGCTTGTATTAAGGGGGATAGTTCTGCTTCCGGCCGCGTACGCAACATGCAGTTGTGCAATAGGCGATGGGCCCAGACCCCTGCGCCATAGGATTTAGACCGGCGTGTTGACCTCTTTGTTGTGCCTAGGTGGGGCTGCGACGTGTTGATCTTCCGAGGCCGGGCATGACCCAGGAAAGTGTGTCCGGCCAAAGGGGGTCGAGCATGTTGGGAAATGTGGTGCACCCTGATAACCCACAAGTATAGGGATCGCAACAGTTTTCGAGGGTAGAGTATTCAACCCAAATTTATTGATTCGACACAAGGGGAGCCAAAGAATATTCTCAAGTATTAGCAGTTGAGTTGTCAATTCAACCACCCCTAGAAACTTAATATCTGCAGCAAGGTATTTAGTAGCAAAGTAATATGATAGTAGTGGTAATGGTGGTAAAAGGTAACGATAGCAAAAGTAATATTTTTGGTGTTTTATAGTGATGATAACAATAGCAATGGAAAAGTAAATAAGCGAAGAACAATATATGGAAAGCTCGTAGGCAATGGATCGGTGATAGAGAATTATGCCGGATGCGGTTCATCATGTAACAGTCATAACCTAGGGTGACACAGAACTAGCTCCAATTCATCAATGTAATGTAGGCATGTATTCCAAATATAGTCATACGTGCTTATGGAAAAGAACTTGCATGCCATCTTTTGTCCTACCCCTTCCGTGGCAGCAGGGTCATAGTGGAAACTAAGGGATATTAAGGCCTCCTTTTAATAGAGTACCAGACCAAAGCATTAACACATAGTGAATACATGAACTCCTCAAACTACGGTCATCACCGGGAGTGGTCCCGATTATTGTCACTTCGGGGTTGCCGGATCATAACACATAGTAGGTGACTATAGACTTGCAAGATAGGATCAAGAACTCACATATATTCATGAATACATAATAGGTTTAGATATGAAATCATGGCACTCGGGCCCTAGTGACAAGCATTAAGCATAGCAAAGTCATAGCAACATCAATCTCAGAACATAGTGGATATTAGGGATCAAACCCTAACAAAACTAACTCGATTACATGATAAATCTCATCCAACCCATCACCGTCTAGCAAGCCTACGATGGAATTACTCATGCACGGCAGTGAGCATCATGAAATTGGTGATGGAGGATGGTTGATGATGCCGACGGTGACGGATTCCCCTCTCCGGAGCCCCGAACAGACTCCAGATCAGCCCTCCCGAGAGAGTTTAGGGCTTGGCGGCGGCTCCGTATGGTAAAACACGATGAATCCTTCTCCCTTATTTTTTCTCCCCGAACACGAATATATGGAGTTGGAGTTGAGGTCGGTGGAGCTCCAGGGGGCCCACGAGGCAGGGGCGCGCCCCCACCCTCATGGCTAGTGTGTGGGCCCCCTGGCCTTGATTCTTTGCCAGTATTTTTTATTATTTCCAGAAATAATCTCCGTGGAGTTTCAAGTCATTCCGAGAACTTTTGTTTCTGCACGTAAATAACACCATGGCAATTCTGCTGAAAACAACATCAGTCCGGGTTAGTTCCATTCAAATCATGCAAGTTAGAGTTCAAAACAAGGGCAAAAGTGTTTGGAAAAGTAGATACAACGGAGACGTATCAACTCCCCCGAAGCTTAAACCTTTGCTTGTCCTCAAGCAATTCAGTTGACAAACTGAAAGTGATAAAGAAAAAATTTACAAACTCTGTTGCTCTTGTTGTTGTAAATATGTAAAGCCAGCATTCAAGTTTTCAGCAAAGTTTCACTTTTTTTTGTTGTTGTGAACTAACCATATCCACAGTAACTCTTAGGTCTCATGTTTACTCATATCAATAGCATAATACAACTAGCGAGCAATAATAATAAATCTCGGATGACAACACTTTCTCAAAACAATCATAATATGATATAACAAGATGGTATCTCGCTAGCCCTTTCTGAGACCGCAAAACATAAATGCAGAGCACCATTAAAGATCAAGGACTAACTAGGCATTGTAATTCATGGTAAAAGAGATCCAGTCAAGTCATACTCAATGTAAACTAATAGTAATGAATGCAAATGACAGCGGTGCTCTCCAACTAGTGCTTTTTAAAAAGAGGATGATGACTCAACATAAAAGTAAATAGATAGGCCCTTCACAGAGGGAAGCAGGGATTTGTAGAGGTGCCATGGCTCGATTTTGAAATAGAGATGAATAATATTTTGAGCGGTATACTTTCATTGTCAACATAACAACCAAGAGATGGCGATATCTTCCATGCTACACACATTATAGGCGGTTCCCAAACAGAATGGTAAAGTTTATACTCCCCATCCACCAACAAGCATTAATCCATGGCTTTCTCGAAACAACGAGTGCCTCCAACTAACAACAGTCCCAGGGGGAGTTTTCTTTGCAATTATTTTGATTTGATTTGCATAAAGCATGGGACTGGGCATCCTGATGACCAGCCATTTTCTTGTGACTGAGGAGCGGAGTCCACTCCTCTTGAGAATAACCCGCCTAACATGGAAGATACGAACAACCCTAGTTGATACATGAACTATTCGAGCATACAAAATAGAACGTATATTTGAAGGTTTAGAGTTTGGCACATACAAATTTACTTGGAACGGTAGGTAGATACTGTATATAGGTAGGTATGGTGGACTCATGTGGAACAACTTTAGGGTTTATGGGATTGGATGCACAAGCAGTATTCCCACTTAGTACAGTGAAGGCTATGAAAAAGACTGGGAAGCGACCAGCTAGAGAGCGACAACAGTCATGAACATGCATTAAAATTAATCAACATCGAATGCAAGCATGAGTAGGATATAATGCACCATGAACATAAATATCGTAGAGGCTATGTTGATTTTGTTTCAACTACATGCGTGAACATGTCCCAAGTCAAGCCACTTGAATCATTCAAAAGAGGCTACCACCCTATCATACCACACCACAACCATTTTAATAGCATGTTGGCACGCAAGGTAAACCATTATAATCTCCTAGCTAATTAACATTGGCACAAGCAACTATAATCTCTAATTGTCATTGCAAACAAGTTTCTTCATAATAGGCTGAATCAGGAACGATGAACTAATCATATTTACAAAAACAAGAGAGGTCGAGTTCATACCAGCTTCTCCCATCTCAATCAGTCCATCATATATCGTCATAATTGCATTTCACTTGCACGATCGAATGATGTGAATAATAAGAACAGTGCATGTGCATTGGACTAAGCTGGAATCTGCAGGCATTCAATAAACAGGAGAATACAAGGCAATATGGACTCTTGGTTGAATCAACAATAATGCATATAGGAGTCACTTCAACAATTTAATTATGGTCTTCTCCTATCGACCCCCAAAGAAAAGAAAAGAAATAAAAGTATTTACACGGGAAAGCTCCCAACAAGCAAAAGAAGAACAGGAAATATTTTTGGGTTTTCTTTTTAATTACTACTACAAGCATAGAAATTAAAGCTAGCTAAAAGCTACAACTAATTTTTTTTGGTTTTTCTTAAGGTTTATAAAACACACAAGAAGAAAGCATAAAAAGGAAATAAACTAGTATAGATGATACAATGAAAAAGTATGAGCACCGACAACTAGCAATGAGTGTGTGAACATAAATGTAATATCAGTGGGAAATACGTACTCCCCCAAGCTTAGGCTTTTGGCCTAAGTTGGTCTATGGCCACGGCTGGCCTGGCGGATATCCAAAGTTGTAACTGGGGTCGTACTGTGATGCATAATCATATTGCCACTAGCTTGCAATCGCCTCTGGATCCCACTGGTAATCAGATTGTCGTGGAGGCTCAAATTGTGGTTCCGGCTCTGGCTCTGCAGCTGATGTAGGGTTCCGGTAGGTGTGAATGGCCTCAAACAGAACAAGGTACTTGCTTGCAGATAAATCAAACAAGGAAGGAGCAGGCAGGGTAATAGTCTCGGGATGATGTTTATCAAAGAACAATTTGTATTTAAGCTCATTTTCCCTATTCTTAACAATCAAATTATGTGGTACCATACTCTTATAATCTAAATAAACAGTAGGCAGTAATTTTTCTTCCTTTTCGTAGTGCCTAATAGGTATGTTATAGTGTGCAGCAAGGCGTGAAGCATAGACACCTCCAAAGATGGGGCCCTTTGTACGGTTCAGACTTAACCGTTTGGCAATAATACCACCCATACTAACAGAGTCGTCACGGAATAAACCATGGAACAAAATAATAATATCAGGAACACTAAGGTTTCCACAGTTTCCGCGACCAATTAAGAAACGACTAGCAAATATTGCAAAGTAGCGTAAAACAGGAAAATGTATGCTAGTGATTCTTGCATCGGAAACTTTCCTATTTTCCCCTACAGTGATAGTGTCAATAAACACGTCCACATCTCTACGATTTGGTTCCTCTAAGCTACCCTCGAAAGGTATTTTGCAAACCCTGCAAAATTCATATAGTGATATCTTCTTAACCACATCATATAAATGAAACTCTACTGAAGGAGGTGATTCCCTAGGATAATAGTAGAAGTTTTGCACAAAAGTATTGGTGAGTAAGAGATACTGTTCGCATTGGTCGCGGAGGAAGTCGGTGAGGCCTGCATTCTTAGCCAATTCATAAAAATCATCATAAATCCCGGCTGCTCTCAAGAAATCGTTGGAAGGCCATTCACACGGCCGAACCTCCGTGGTGTGAGGCAAATTATATTTGGGCCTCTCTGCTTCTTGATTTTGCTTTTCCTTCGAGCTTCGGCTCGATGAGCCCCTCAAAAATCTCTTCATTATTTTCTAAAAAATTCTGAAATTTTTAGTAACTTCTAATAAAAGTAAACCAAACTCAACAAAATTGATAGCAACTACTCCTACAAGTGCCTAGACCCTATATCATGCATTAGAACTACTTGGAACCATATAAATTTGACATGCAAGCTTAAGAACAAGGTCACCTAGGCAGCACAAATTTGCAATGAATAAAGCACTAGAACAAAAACTAATTGGACAAATGGAGGAGTCACATACCAAGGAATAATCCCCCAAAGCAGTTTTGTGAGAGGTGCTTTGAGCAAGGAGATCGATAATCGCAGCAAAATGAGCTAGAACTCATGCTTGAGCTGGATGGTGATCTTTTTGGGAGGAAGAAGAAGTGTGTGTGGGTGCAGGAATAAGTGGAGGGGAGCCACCATGGGCCCACGAGGCAGGGGGCACGCCCAGGGGGTGGGCGCGCCGTGGACCCTCGTGGCCAGGTGCTTGCTCCCCTTGCTGTGTTCTCAGTGTAGGGGAACGTAGTAATTTCAAAAAAATTCCTACGGACACGCAAGATCATGGTGATGCACAACAACGAGAGGGGAGAGTGTTGTCCACATACCCTCGTAGACCAAAAGCGGAAGCGTTAGCACAACGCGGTTGATGTAGTCGTATGTCTTCATGATCCGACTGATCCAAGTACCGAACGCACGGCACCTCCGAGTTCAGCACACGTTCAGCTCGATGACGTCCCGCGAACTCCGATCCAGCAGAGCTTCACGGGAGAGTTCCGTCAGCACGGCGGTGTGATGACGGTGATGATGTTGCTACCGACGCAGGGCTTCGCCTAAGCACCACTACGATATGACCGAGGTGGAATATGGTGGAGGGGGGCACCGCACACGGCTGGAGAGATCAACTGATCAACTTGTATGTCTAGAGGTGCCCCCCTGCCCCTGTATATAAAGGAGCAAGGGGGAGGCCGGCCGGCCCTCTATGGGCGCGCCAGGAGGAGGAGTCCTCCTCCTAGTAGGAGTAGGACTCCCCTTTCCTACTCCTACTAGGAGGAGGAAAGGAAGGAGGAGAAGGAGAAAAAGGAGGAAAGGGGGGCCGGCCCCCTAGTCCAATTCGGTTTGGGCTAGGGGGGCCGCGCGCCCTGCCTCCTCTCTTCCACCACTTGGCCCATGAGGCCCATTACTTCTTCCTCGTATTCCCGTAACTCCCCGGTACCCCCGAAAATACCCGAATCACTCGGAACCTTTCCGATGTCCGAATATAGTCGTCCAATATATCGATCTTTACGTCTCGACCATTTCGAGACTCCTCGTCATGTCCCCGATCTCATCCGGGACTCCGAACTACCTTCGGTACATCAAATCACATAAACTCATAATACAATCGTCACCGAAACTTTAAGCGTGCGGACCCTACGGGTTCGAGAACTATGTAGACATGACCGAGACACGTCTCCGGCCAATAACCAATAGCGGAACCTGGATGCTCATATTGGCTCCCACATATTCTACGAAGATCTTTATCGGTCAAACCGCATAACAACATACGTTGTTCCCTTTGTCATCGGTATGTTACTTGCCCGAGATTCGATCGTCGGTATCTCAATACCTAGTTCAATCTCGTTACCGCAAGTCTCTTTACTCGTTCCGTAATACATCATCCCGCAACTAACTCATTAGTTGCAATGCTTGCAAGGCTTTAAGTGATGTGCATTACCGAGAGGGCCCAGAGATACCTCTCCGACAATCGGAGTGACAAATCCTAATCTCGAAATACGCCAACCCAACAAGTACCTTTGGAGACACCTGTAGAGCACCTTTATAATCACCCAGTTACGTTGTGACGTTTGGTAGCACACAAAGTGTTCCTCCGGTAAACGGGAGTTGCATAATCTCATAGTCATAGGAACATGTATAAGTCATGAAGAAAGCAATAGCAACAAACTAAACGATCAAGTGCTATGCTAACGGAATGGGTCAAGTCAATCACATCATTCTCTAATGATGTGACCCGTTAATCAAATGACAACTCATGTCTATGGCTAGGAAACATAACCATCTTTGATCAACGAGCTAGTCAAGTAGAGGCATACTAGTGACACTCTGTTTGTCTATGTATTCACACATGTATTATGTTTCCGGTTAATACAATTCTAGCATGAATAATAAACATTTATCATGAAATAAGGAAATAAATAATAACTTTATTATTGCCTCTAGGGCATATTTCCTTCAGTCTCCCACTTGCACTAGAGTCAATAATCTAGTTCACATCGCCATGTGATTTAACATCAATAGTTCACATCACCATGTGATTAACACCCATAGTTCACATCGTCATGTGACCAACACCCAAAGGGTTTACTAGAGTCAATAATCTAGTTCACATCGCTATGTGATTAACACCCAAAGAGTACTAAGGTGTGATCATGTTTTGCTTGTGAGAGAAGTTTAGTCAACGGGTCTGCCACATTCAGATCCGTAAGTATTTTGCAAATTTCTATGTCAACAATGCTCTGCACTGAGCTACTCTAGCTAATTGCTCCCACTTTCAATATGTATCCAGATTGAGACTTTGAGTCATCTGGATCAGTGTCAAAACTTGCATCGACGTAACCCTTTACGACGAACCTTTTGTCACCTCCATAATCGAGAAACATATCCTTATTCCACTAAGGATAATTTTGACCAATGTCCAGTGATCTACTCCTAGATCACTATTGTACTCCCTTGCCAAACTCAGGGCAGGGTATACAATAGGTCTGGTACACAGCATGGCATACTTTATAGAACCTATGGCTGAGGCATAGGGAATGACTTTCATTCTCTCTCTATCTTCTGCCGTGGTCGGGTTTTGAGTCTTACTCAACTTCACACCTTGTAACACAGGCAAGAACTCCTTCTTTGACTGTTCCATTTTGAACTACTTCAAAATCTTGTCAAGGTATGTACTCATTGAAAAACTTATCAAGCGTCTTGATCTATCTCTATAGATCTTGATGCTCAATATGTAAGCAGCTTCACCGAGGTCTTTCTTTGAAAAACTCCTTTCAAACATTCCTTTATGCTTTGCAGAATAATTCTACATTATCTCCGATCAACAATATGTCATTCACATATACTTATCAGAAATGTTGTAGTGCTCCCACTCACTTTCTTGTAAATACAGGCTTCACCGCAAGTCTGTATAAAACTATATGCTTTGATCAACTTATCAAAGCGTATATTCCAACTCCGAGATGCTTGCACCAGTCCATAGATGGATCGCTGGAGCTTGCATATTTTGTTAGTACCTTTAGGATTGACAAAACCTTCTGGTTGCATCATATACAACTCTTCTTTAATAAATCCATTAAGGAATGCAGTTTTGTTTATCCATTTGCCAGATTTCATAAAATGCGGCAATTGCTAACATGATTCGGACAGACTTAAGCATAGATACGAGTGAGAAACTCTCATCATAGTCAACACCTTGAACTTGTCGAAAACCTTTTTGCGACAATTCTAGCTTTGTAGATAGTAACACTACTATCAGCGTCCGTCTTCCTCTTGAAGATCCATTTAATCTCAATGGCTCGCCGATCAATGGGCAAGTCAATCAAAGTCCATACTTTGTTCTCATACATGGATCTCATCTCAGATTTCATGGCCTCAAGCCATTTCGCGGAATCTGGGCTCATCATCGCTTCCTCATAGTTCGTAGGTTCGTCATGGTCAAGTAACATGACCTCCAGAACAGGATTACCGTACCACTCTGGTGCGGATCTCACTCTGGTTTACCTATGAGGTTCGGTAGTAACTTGATCTGAAGTTACATGATCATCATCATTAGCTTCCTCACTAATTGGTGTAGTAGTCACAGGAACAGATTTCTGTGATGAACTACTTTCCAATAAGGGAGCAGGTACAGTTACCTCATCAAGTTCTACTTTCCTCCCACTCACTTCTTTCGAGAGAAACTCCTTCTCTAGAAAGGATCCATTCTCAGCAATGAATATCTTGCCTTCGGATCTGTGATAGAAGGTGTACCCAACATTTTCTTTTGGGTATCCTATGAAGATTACTTCTCCGATTTGGGTTCGAGCTTATCATGTTGAAACTTTTTCACATAAGCATCGCAGTCCCAAACTTTAAGAAACGACAGCTTAGGTTTCTCGCCAAACCACAGTTCATACGGTGTCGTCTCAACGGATTTAGATGGTGCCCTATTTAACGTGAATGTAGCTGTCTCTAATGCATAACCCCAAAACGATAGTGGTAAATCGGTAAGAGACATCATAGATCGCACCATATCTAATAAAGCACGGTTACGACGTTCGGACACACCATTACACTGTGGTGTTCCAGGTGGCGTGAGTAGTGAAACTATTTCACATTGTTTTAACTGAAGGCCAAACTCGTAACTCAAATATTTTACTTCTGCGATCATATCGTAGAAACTTTTATTTTTGTTACGATGATTCTCCACTTCACTCTGAAATTCTTTGAACTTTTCAAATATTTCAGACTTGTGTTTCATCAAGTAGATATACTCATATCTGCTCAAATCATCTGTGAAGATCAGAAAATAATGATACCTGCCGCGAGCCTCAATATTCATCGGACCACATACATCAGTATGTATGATTTCCAACAAATCTGTTGCTCGCTCCATTGTTCCGGAGAACGGAGTCTTAGTCATCTTGCCCATGAGGCATGGTTCGCAAGCATCAACTGATTCATAATCAAGTGATTCCAAAAGCCCATCAGCATGGATTTTCTTCATGCGCTTTACACCAATATGACCTAAACGGCAGTGCCACAAATAAGTTGCACTATCATTATTAACTTTGCATCTTTTGGCTTCAATATTATGAAAATGTGTATCACCACGATCGAGATCCAACAAACCATTTTCATTGGGTGTATGACCATAGAAGGTTTTATTCATGTAAACAGAACAACAATTATTCTCTAACTTACATGAATAACCGTATTGCAATAAACATGATCCAATCATATTTATGCTCAACGCAAACACCAAATAACATTTATTTAGGTTCAACACTAATCCCGAAAGTATAGGGAGTGTGCGATGATGATCATATCAATCTTGGAACCACTTCCAACACACATCGTCACTTCACCCTTAACTAGTCTCTGTTTATTTTGCAACTCCCATTTCGAGTTACTACTCTTAGCAACTGAACCAGTATCAAATACCGAGGGGTTGCTATAAACACTAGTAAAGTACACATCAATAACATGTATATCAAATATAGCTTTGTTCACTTTGCCATCCTTCTTATCCGCCAAATACTTGGGGTAGTTCCGCTTCTAGTGACCAGTCCCTTTGCAGTAGAAGCCACTTAGTCTCAGGCTTAGGTCCAGACTTGGGTTTCTTCACTTGAGCAGCAACTTGTTTGCCGTTCTTCTTGAAGTTCCCCTTCTTCCCTTTGCCCTTTCTCTTGAAACTAGTGGTCTTGTCAACCATCAACACTTGATGTTTTTCTTGATTTCTACCTTCGCCGATTTTTGCATCACGAAGAGCTTGGGAATCGTTTCCGTTATCCCTTGCATATTATAGTTCATCACGAAGTTCTACTAACTTGGTGATGGTGACTAGAGAATTCTGTCAATCACTATTTTATCTGGAAGAATAACTCCCACTTGATTCAAGCGATTGTAGTACCCAGACAATCTGAGCACATGCTCACTGCTTGAGCTATTCTCCTCCATCTTTTAGCTATAGAACTTGTTGGAGACTTCATATCTCTCAACTCGGGTATTTGCTTGAAATATTAACTTCAACTCCTGGAACATCTCATATGGTCCATGACATTCAAAACGTCTTTGAAGTCCCGATTCTAAGCTGTTAAGCATGGTGCACTAAACTATCAAGTAGTCATCATATTGAGCTAGCCAAACGTTCATAACGTCTGCATCTGCTCCTGCAATAGGTCAGTCACCTAGCGGTGCATCAAGGACATAATTCTTCTGTGCAGCAATGAGGATAAACCTCAGATCACGGACCCAGTCCGCATCATTGCTACTACATCTTTCAACTTAGTTTTCTCTAGGAACACATATAAACATAGGAAGCAATAACGCGAGCTATTGATCTACAACATAGATATGCAAATACTATCAGGACTAAGTTCATGATAAATTAAAGTTCAATTAATCATATTACTTAAGAACTCCCACTTAGAAAGACATCCCTCTAATCTTCTAAGTGATCACGTGATCCAAATCAACTAAACCATGTCCGATCATCACGTGAGATGGAGTAGTTTCAATGGTGAACATCACTATGTTGATCATATCTACTATATGATTCACGCTCGACCTTTCGGTCTCAGTGTTCCGAGGCCATATCTGTTATAGCTAGGCTCGTCAAGTTTAACCTGAGTATTCCGCATGTGCAACTGTTTGCACCTGTTGTATTGAACGTAGAGCCTATCACACCCGATCATCACGTGGTGTCTCAGCACGAAGAACTTTCGCAATGGTGCATACTCAGGGAGAACACTTGTACCTTGATAATTAGTGAGAGATCATCTTATAAAGCTACCGTCGAACTAAGCAAAATAAGATGTATAAAAGATAAACATCACATGCAATCAAAATATGTGACATGATATGGCCATCATCATCTTGTGCCTTTGATCTCCATCTCCAAAGCATCGTCATGATTTCCATCGTCACCGGCATGACACCATGATCTCCATCATCTTGATCATATCAATGTGTCGTCACATGGTCGTCTCGCCAACTATTGCTCTTGCAACTATTGCTATCGCATAGCGATAAAGTAAAGCAATTATTTGCGCTTGCATCTTATGCAATAAAGAGACAACCATAAGGCTTCTGCCAGTTGCCGATAACTTCAACAAAACATGATCATCTCATACAACAACTTATATCTCATCACGTCTTGACCATATCACATCACAACATGCCCTGCAAAAACAAGTTAGACGTCCTCTACTTTGTTGTTGCAAGTTTTACGTGGCTGCTACGGGCTTAGCAAGAACCGTTCTTACCTACGCATCAAAACCACAACGATAGTTTGTCAAGTTGGTGTTGTTTTAACCTTCGCAAGGACCGGGCGTAGCCACACTCGGTTCAACTAAAGTTGGAGAAACTGACACCCGCCAGCCACCTGTGTGCAAAGCACGTCGGTAGAACCAGTCTCGCGTAAGCGTACGCGTAATGTCGGTCCGGGCCGCTTCATCCAACAATACCGCCGAACCAAAGTATGACATGCTGGTAAGCAGTATGACTCATATCGCCCACAACTCACTTGTGTTCTACTCGTGCATATGACATCTACGCATAAAACCTGGCTGGGATGCCACTGTTGGGGAACGTAGTAATTTCAAAAAATTTCCTACGCACACGCAAGATCATGGTGATGCATAGCAACGAGAGGGGAGAGTGTTGTCCACGTACCCTCGTAGACCGAAAGCGGAAGCGTTAGCACAACGCGGTTGATGTAGTCATACGTCTTCACGATTCGACCGATCCAAGTACCGAACGCACGGCACCTCCGAGTTCAGCACACGTTCAGCTCGATGACGTCCCGCGAACTCCGATCCAGCAGAGCTTCACGGGAGAGTTCCGTCAGCACGACGGCGTGATGACGGTGATGATGTTGCTACCGACGCAGGGCTTCGCCTAAGCACCGCTACGATATGACCGAGGTGGAATATGGTGGAGGGGGGCACCGCACACGGCTGGGAGAGATCAACAGATCAACTTGTGTGTCTAGAGGTGCCCCTGCCCCTGTATATAAAGGAGCAAGGGGGAGGCCGGCCGGCCCTCTATGGGCGCGCCAGGAGGAGGAGTCCTCCTCCTAGTAGGAGTAGGACTCCCCTTTCCTACTCCTACTAGGAGGAGGAAAGGAAGGAGGAGAAGGAGAAGGAAGGAGAGGGAGGAAAAGGAGGAAAGGGGGGCCGGCCCCCTAGTCCAATTCGGTTTGGGCTAGGGGGGCCGCGCGCCCTGCCTCCTCTCTTCCACCACTTGGCCCATGAGGCCCATTACTTCTTCCTCGTATTCCCGTAACTCCCCGGTACCCCCGAAAATACCCGAATCACTCGGAACCTTTCCGATGTCCGAATATAGTCGTCCAATATATCGATCTTTACGTCTCGACCATTTCGAGACTCCTCGTCATGTCCCCGATCTCATCCGGACTCCGAACTACCTTCGGTACATCAAATCACATAAACTCATAATACAATTGTCACCGAACTTTAAGCGTGCGGACCCTACGGGTTCGAGAACTATGTAGACATGACCGAGACACGTCTCCGGCCAATAACCAATAGCGGAACCTGGATGCTCATATTGGCTCCCACATATTCTACGAAGATCTTTATCGGTCAGACCGCATAACAACATACGTTGTTCCCTTTGTCATCGGTATGTTACTTGCCCGAGATTCGATCGTCGGTATCTCAATACCTAGTTCAATCTCGTTACCGGCAAGTCTCTTTACTCGTTCCGTAATACATCATCCCGCAACTAACTCATTAGTTGCAATGCTTGCAAGGCTTAAGTGATGTGCATTACCGAGAGGGCCCAGAGATACCTCTCCGACAATCGGAGTGAAAAATCCTAATCTCGAAATACGCCAACCCAACAAGTACCCTTTGAGACACCTGTAGGGCACCTTTATAATCACCCAGTTACGTTGTGACGTTTGGTAGCACACAAAGTGTTCCTCTGGTAAACGGGAGTTGCATAATCTCATAGTCATAGGAACATGTATCGGTCATGAAGAAAGCAATAGCAATAAACTAAACGATCAAGTGCTAAGCTAACGGAATGGGTCAAGTCAATCACATCATTCTCCTAATTATGTGATCCCATTAATCAAATGACAACTCATGTCTATGGTTAGGAAACATAACCATCTTTGATCAGCGAGCTAGTCAAGTAGAGGCATACTAGTGACACTCTGTTTGTCTATGTATTCACACATGTATTATGTTTCCAGTTAATACAATTCTAGCATGAGTAATAAACATTTATGATGATATAAGGAAATAAATAATAACTTTATTATTGCCTCTAGGGCATATTTCCTTCACTCAGTGCCAGATATTCTCAAATATTCCAGAAAAATCATATTAAATTGGCAGGGCATTTGGAGAACTTTTATTTTCAGGGTATTTTTATATTGCACGGATAATTCAGAAAACAGACATAATTTACTATTTTTTATTTATTTAATATAAATATCAGAAAGTAAAAAGAGGGTACATAGAGTTGTGTTTTCTAAATTCATCCATCTCATGCTCATCAAAAGGAATCCACTAACAAGGTTGATCAAGCCTTGTTAACAAACTCATTCCGAGTAACATGGAACCGGAGAATTTTCGAATAACACTAGGTTACCTCAACGGGGATATGCACATCCCCAACAATAAGAATATCATATTTATTCTCGACAGTAGGAAGAGGAAATTCAAAACCTCCAAAAATAATCGATGGAATTTTTCGAATAGAGTTTGTACTATGAACTTGAGGTTGTTTCCTCGGAAAGTGTACCGTATGCTCATTACCATTAACCATGAAAAGTGACATTGCCCTTGTTGCAATCAATAACAGCCCCTGCAGTATTCAAAAAGGGTCTTCCAAGATAATAGACATACTATCGTCCTCGGAATATCAAGAAAAACAAAGTCCGTTAAAATAGTAATGTTTCCAACTATAATAGGCACATCCTCACAAATACCGACATGTATAGCAGTTGATTTATCAGCCATTTGCAAAGATATTTCAGTAGGTGTCAACTTATTCAAATCAAGTCTACAATATAAAGAGAGAGGCATAACACTAACACTGGCTCCAAAGATCACATAAAGCATTTTTAACATAGTTTCTTTTAATGGAGCATGGTATAGTTGGTACTCAAATCCTTTCCGGGATCTCCTAAGTTTCTTTGGTATTCCACCCTTAAAAGTAATAATTAGCAAGCATGATGGAAATTTCAGCTTCCAGTATCTTTCTTTTATTAGTAACAACATCTTTCATGTACTTAGCATAAGGATTTAGTTTAAGCATATCAGTCAAACACATATGCAAAAAGATAGGTCTAATCATTTAAGCAAAGCGCTTAAAATCCTCATCATCCTTTTTCTTGGATGGTTTGGGAGGAAAAGGCATAGGTTTCTAAACCCATGGTTCTCTTTCCTTACCATGCTTCCTAGCAACAAAGTCTCTCTTATCATAACGTTGATTCTTTGATTGTGGGTTATCATGATCAACAGCAGGTTCAGTTCCTACCTCATTATCATTGCTAGGTTGAGCATCAACATGAACATCATCATTAACATTATCACTAGGTTCATGTTCATTACCATATTGGGTTTCAGCATCATAAATAGAAATATCATTGGGATTCTCAGGGTGGTTAACAACAGGTTCACTAGAAGCATGCAAAGTCCTATCATTTTTCTTTTTCTTCTTTTAGAAGGACTAAGGTGCATCTATAATTATTTTCTGAGAATCTTGCTCAGTTCTCTTAGGATGGCCCTCAGGATACAAAGGTTCCCGGGTCATTTTACCGCCTCTAGTCATAACTCTAACAACATTATCATTTTTCTTACTATTTAATTCATTGAGCAAATCATTCTGAGCTTTAAGTACTTGTTCTACTTGAGTGGTAACCATAGAAGCATGTTTAACTAATGAGCTTAAGTTAACCTTTAACTCTAGACATATAATCACCCAAGTGTTCAATCATATAAAGCATTTTGTTTCAATTGTCTACCAAAGTAAGCATTGAAGTCTTCTTTCTTAACCATAAAGTTATCAAACTCATCCAAACATTGGCTATCAAGATTACTAGGAGGGATTTCAGCTTTATCATATCTATAGAGAGAATTTACCTTTACTACATGTGTCGGGTTATCAAGACTATGTGTTTCTTCAATAGGTGATGGATTAAAACCATATATTTCTTCAACAAGCAGTAAATTAAGACCATGTATTTCTTCTATAGGAGGTCAATTCTTAACATCTTCAGCTTTAATACCCTTTTCTCTCATCAATTTCTTTGCCTCTTGCATATCTTCGGGACTGAGAAATAGAACACCTCTTTTCTTCGGGGTTGGTTTAGGAATAGGCTCAGGAGCTGGCTCAGGAAGTGTCCAATTATTTTCATTTGTCAACATATTATTCAATAGAATTTCAGCATCATCCGGTGTTCTTTCCTTGAAAACAGAACTAGCACAATTATCCAGGTAATCTCTGGAAGCATTGGTTAGTCCATTATAAATGTAACATCCCAATTTTCCTAAATTAGGATGTTATTAGATCATTCATATGAATCTCATATTTTCCATGCATTATTTGTCTTTCTGCAATATTCAAATCATTATGCAACTAAAGGCAATTTAATGGAGCGGAGATAACATGACTTCTCCCCTGTTTTAAAAATGTTCATAATTCCTAGAATATTATTTCAAGTGCATCTACTTTGTTCTGGTAATTTTTGCAATCTCCAAAATATTTTATTTGTGTGTTATTTTACTGTTTGTGTTGCCTTTTGCATCAAAACGAATTTCTAAAATTTCATTAGGTGAGGAACTGGTGTTCCTGTAGTTATATTAGCAGTATAGATTTTACTGTGTGTCTAAGTATTTTTATTTAGTTTTTATCCTGTTGTTTTATTTTTAGTTCTTTTTACTTCTGTTGTTTTGTAAAGAAAAAAATGAAAAGCTCAGCGCGCAGCGCAGAGCACTGCGCGGCCCAGCTAGCCACGCGACCCAGCACCGCGGGCCACCTAATCTAGTGCCAGCACCGCAGCCCGCTGGCTCGCAGTCGCTGCCAAAGCGGTACGCCTGCACTCGACCCGCATCGCTCCGCCGCACCCTGTTCCTCTGCTTCCTCGAGCCGGACACCGCTCAACCGCATGCCGCGCGCACGCTGAAGCCGAGCCAGACTCAACGCCGCGCCCTAGTCCACCTCGAACGCGCCCGAGTTTCCGTGCGCGAGCAAAACCCCTAGGGGAGACCCCGCATCCCCTCCTCGATCTTCTCCATCGCCGCACACTCTGGTTAGGGCGAAACACATCTCATCTTGGAGCTCCGAGACTGCCGCCGTTCATCGGTTGTTGCCGTCGCTGTAAGAATTCACAAAGCTCAGCTCCTTGCACCCTTCAATTCCCCACTCAACGCCAAACTCTTTTGACACCCTGGGAAACCCTGTAGAGCACTAGGACGCCGTCGCCACCGATGTCTGCCGCCGCTGGAGCTCTTCCGGTTCACCCCGCCACCACAGCCCCAGAGGAGGTCCTCGCCGTTGTCGAATACCACCAGCGCCTTCGCCACTCAACGCCGCACCCATCCAACCCCTCAACTTCACCGGAGATCTGCCAGAGAAGCTCCACCGCCGACGCCCGAGACCGCCGCTGCCGTTCCTTTGTTTCTAGTGAGCACGCACGCGTAGGAGTTTTTCCACAAATCCCGTGCTGCCATGTGGCAGTTAGCTACAGGACACGCACAGGAGTTGCTACAGTGTTCAGGAGTTTTATGTTTCTTTTTTGTTTTTCACAGATTTTCATCCAAAATTCTTTTTGCTATATCTTTTATTCTATAAGTCCAATTTAGGTAATTCTTTTTCCTGTGCACTCACAAAAATCAACACTTTATCATAGTACCAACTTTGCACATGTTTGCACTGTTCAAATTTGAATTTGTTTGAATTCGAGTTAAACCTTCTGGAGACAGTATCTTTCAAACCGCTTATCAAATTTGAGTGATTCTTTTTGCATAGTGATCGTAGTGCAATTTAGGTGTTGTTAAGCTTCTGTTGTTGAGTTTTAAAAATGGTTCTCTTGCTGTTGGTTTTGTTTTGGTTCTTTTCTTGTTCCAGTTGATTGATTTGTTGAATTGTGTGAAACGTGTAGATTGTCCGGAGTGCGACGCGAACTATTGTAGGAGTGTGACTTTTCGGAAACCAGAACCAAGGCAAGTTACATGCTTGATCATCCTTTACCTATTGTTTCTATGCTGTAGTTATATCACACTATGAATATATGCATGTATAGGATTACTTATTATGTTGCTATATTGTTGAGCTATCTCCCGTCACTGCAGATCGTGGTAGTTGTAGTTGCTATGCTTTGTAGATGGGGATTGGGTCGTGTATTCATTGAGCTTATGTGAGGATTATATATATATATATATATATATAATTGAATTTGAGTAGTAACTCCAGGATTTAATTCACCTCTGGGCGGAATTGGTGTTGCTAGGGTTGGTTTCAAGAACATCATGGTTTATACCCTCTGAATGTAAGTGGACGCCGCCCAGGCTCAAAAAGATCAGACGGACTTAGTGACTAGTAGCTCCATGTGCGACCACTGGCTTAAATGGCTCTGGCTTAGTTGATCAGTTGTGGAACCCTTACCTGGATGTGCCAGCAGATGTAGATATAATAGTTGGGATGGGCCTCCTGTTGGGACTTAGGGGACTCTTTGAAAGACTTCGTCTCAATCTTCGGGTTGGGTCCAATGGGTAAAGCGTACTAAACTCTGCAGTAGTATAAAAACTAATCATGATTAGTCATGCCCCCGGTTATGGGTACTTTGAGCGACTATGCCATTACAGTTGTTGGATGATCTTGACAGAAGTGACACTTTAATAATATTTGTGGGCAACTTAATAAAGGGTAGGTTGGAGTTGATTTGCCAACTCAACCTTGTGTATATAATTGTAGTAATAAAAGAACTAAATAAAATTTTGACTATTAGGTAGTTATTAGGATAAAATAGCTTTCTGCAAAAATAAACCTCAAGCCTTCCTTTGTTGTACTATGCATATACATGTAGGTCTGCTTTATTATTACTCCTGTGTAACTTGCCAATACATTCCAAGTATTGACCTATATGGCTTGCAACGTCTCATGTTGCAGGATATTCAGACGAAGAGTAAGGTACCGTTAGGGTCGCGAAGTCTGCACTCAGCATCGCCAGTGGGCTATGATGGGACTCATGTTATTTTCTGCTACTTTCCGCTGTTTGATTGAATAAAGGCTAGACCAAGTGCTATGAAGATTGTTTTATTTTATATATTCTGGATCATACGATGTAATAAATGATGCACTTGCTATTCTGGTATTCATCTATACTGTGTGTGCTAGCGAGTTTGATCCATGGACTAGCACGGTAAGGACAGAGACTCAAATCCTTCGAGGTTTGGTCGTATCAGAGCAGTGTGTTGACTGTAGGACGTGACCCTAGAAAATGGATTAGAAAAGCCATAGGAGTGAAAATTATTTTATCAACTAGTTGTACCTCTTACTATCTATTAGTAACCCCCTCAAGTATCTTGAACAGTTAAGTAGGAACTAGTGCTGAGACCACCATTCATGCTTGTTTTATATTGCAACGTTATCATGTTAGCGTATCTGATTATGTCCACTTTCGTGGTATGAATATACTAGATTGTTTGCTTGATTGGTAGTTGTTTGTTAAATTGCTTAGTGTGGAAATTATTCGACTATATATATAATATTATAATATTGTTTGTTGTTTGTTTGTTGGTGTTATTTGTGTTGTGTTTTGTTGGCTTGATCATATTATGCATATGGGTAATATATTTATATATACATATCTTTGGCCCTAGTATATCTATAACTCATCTATGCTTGCCCATCAGATGCCGCCGAGGCGTGATACTAGATGCACTGCTGCATGAGGAGATAACAATGGCAATGAAGTACCCTCATACACCCAACAGGTTATTGGGGGACATGATCAATTGATCCAGTTGCTTGCTCAGAACCAGAACAACAGCAATAACAACAACAATCCGCCGCCACGGCTACATGTGGATATGCTTACCAGGTTCTTGAGGTTGAATCCTTAGAGGTTCTCCAGTTCCCCTGAACCTATTGTGGCCGATGATTGGCTCCGTGCAGTCAATAAGAACCTGGAGACGGTTGGATGCACAGATGCAGAGAGGGTGAGGTTTGCCTCACATTTGCTGGAGGGTCCTGCCGTAGCTTGGTGGGACAACTACTTGGTCACTTATCCCATTGCTAGTATCACTTGGGTACAGTTTTAGGCAGCTTTTCGTGCTACACATGTGTCTGCTGGTGCTATGAGTCTGAAAAAGAATGAGTTTCGCAGTTTGCGCCAGGGGGGTCGCACTGTTAATGCTTACACTACTAGGAAAATGCTTATATGTAGAACTTTACCAGTAGCGTTTGTTTGGGACCCCACGCTACTGGTAAATACTAGTAGCGCTTGGTACAAAACGAGCTGCTGGTATTACTTAGCAGTAGCATGATTGTTTTGGCAGCGCTACTAGTAAGTGTGCCACACCACACCCTGAAGTCAAGACATAGTAGCAGCATGGGTGATCAACCCAGCGCTATGGCTAAAGACATAGCTAGCGCTATGGCAAAAGACATAGCTGTAGCGCCTGGATTGCAAAACTCGCTACTATCACCCACGCTACAAAAAAAATTCACCCAACACCCTATCCAGATCCCCTCCACCCCCACCTCCCTTCCACCTCCTCTCTTCTCTCAACCCACTCGCCGTCGGCCCTGCTGAACAACAGCGGAGGGGCCATGTCGACGAACGAGCGACCTGCCGCGTCCGTCGACCCCTACGCCGAGCTCGCCTACTCGCGCGGCCCCTCTCCCCCTTCCGCCTCCCCCGAGCGCCCGCCTCACTCTTCTCTGCTGGTGCGTGCGGACCTCAAATCCATGGAACGGCTCTGCCAGTTGATCCCATTGCGCGCGCTCACACCATCTCCGTGCTCCTTGCAGGGACGTGGTGTTCTCGCGCTCGGCGTGGGGGCCTGCGGCACTGACGCCGTCGATGACAAGGAGCTCCACCTCGTGCATCACAAGGACGGCCAGTGCCACATCAAGGTCCCCCGCCCCTTCCCTCCCTCCCCCGATCCTGTCCCCTCTCATTTCTGCGCCAATTGGTTGCGGCGACTTCGATTCCCAAATCGTATCGATTATGGCTGCTGGAATTGATTTTGAACAAGAATGGTAGCAATTAGATGCAATTTTGAGTAGTACATATTGAATAAGCTAACCAACCGGCAACCCCTCACATGGTCTGTATTTTCAAGCAATTTTCTTCTCCAGGTAGGACATTTACTGAGGGTGAGGTTGTTAGTTGCCTAGGTAAAAATACATGGAGTATTCATACAGTCCGTAGTAATATCGTTCTTCGGTGATCCAATCTGGTGCTACTTACTAAGCAAGTTAGTGATAATTTTTGTCTATCCATCAGCCTTGGATGATGTCTATGACTATGTACATGTAGGTGTATACATGTTCTATTAGTCAACTGTTAATTCACTGGACCGCTGACAATTTTTTATTAGTGTGAGTGTGATTCCACTTGTAACTAAGCAAAGTGATACACGGAGGAATTGGTAGCCAAGGTGGCTCCACCTCGACATCGGACCTCCCACTGGACAGAATCGGAGTGGGACAATGTCGGTTCAATGGTCGACGGTGGCTGCGTATAGGAAAGAAGAAGATGACGGAAGTTGCATAGGAGTTGGTATGGCTTGGCTAGGACAACTCGCGGACAGGAACAATGGGCAAGAATTGCATACGAGGCAAAGCTTAGGACGATTTGTTTTTTGAGGAACTGAGCAGGAGGAACAAGGGAGAGCAGTAACAATGGGAAGAAGCGCTCCCTGTCCTAATCGATCATGGTTGTGGCCTTGCCTTCTCAAAGGTGTTTCATTGCATTCTTGCCGGTTTGAATTGTTTTGTTCCTCAAGTTGAGGATGCTATTCCAGTCCAATGGTACAGCGTATTATCTTATCTCTTTCTTTATTTGATGGGTGCTTATCCATCTTAAGACTGCAACTGCAAGTTCCATTGTCATCTACATGTCTTTCAGATTGTTTTTATACGGTGGAGAAGCTTTGTGCAGGTGCTCACTACCAAGATTGGTGCTGTTTGTACTGCATACCGCTTTATGCATTGGCTAAATTTTTAGTTTGGCTTCTCACACCATGGTTTGCTTACCTAAATCTTTGTGTATGTTTGCACTGCAGGGTTGTGAACCTGTGATGCATCAGTGGACGAATCTGGTTTACGAGAAAGAGACACATGCGAGCGCTTTGTTTTCTTCTTTCAGGGTGCCTCCTACAGATACAAGTACATGCTCAAGTCAGGTATATATTTTTGTTTCTTTGTCCACCGGTTAGACTAAAACTTCTTTTAGTAGGGTAAATCTAATATTTTGTGGTAACTATCCAGAGAAAAAAAATGGATGGAGTGAGTTGATTTGCGATTCCTACAAAGTAAATAATAGAAATTCTAATAAAGTATTGGTTAAACTAAAACATTCACAATTCCTTTTGGGATTCTTCGGATCCAAATCCTAACCAATCCATTGGTTAACACAAATGGATTACTGAAATGAATATGCAAAAAAATCAAGATATGACCTTGGGATTGACAATGCATTGTCATCAAATAGACACTACGACCACTATCGTAGAGGGCAGAAAGGAGGATAAGCAACACCAATGGGATGCCATGTTTGAATAGAGAACATAGAATTGTGTGGGGAGAGGGTTATACTTTAACCATTAAGTCATGCTTGTTAGGCTAGGGTATGTAGTATTTTTTTCTCCCGTTGCAACGCACGGCCTTTTTTGCTAGTATAACCTTTAACGACTACAATCTTGAGAATTTTTCCATTCTTTTTTGGCCCATGCCTTCCACTATTTCTGCACAACGAAGATATAGGCTTACACACCTCCACATGATTTCTCTCTCAAAAAAATAACCTCCACATGATTGCCACTCCAAACTCCAAAGGATTTCCAGCCACAACTCACGTGTGGTGGGGAAGACAAGTCAAGTCAAGTGGAGCATTAGGTACACACTCTACTGTGTAAACACACACACACACACACAAAGATACTTCAATCCACTCCTTTATTCTTGCTAGGAGTCTCGCTACTCTGCCTCGCACGGTCACCGGAGTCTGGTCCACGGTAAGACTCTGGTAACTACAAACCCTTCCATCTCCCCAATCATGCTTTCTCCAGTTGTCCATGGAGCTGTTGCTTGCTGAATTTAGGCTTTGTTTTTTCTGATGAAGGGCTCTTAATTTAGGCTTAGTTGGAATAATTCCTTGCAATACTACTATTTTTAATTGTCAGTGCCTTCGATGATCCATGCTCCATCTGCACACATATTTATTATGTGTGTTTATATTCTCAAAAAAGATGGCATGTGTTTATCTGTTAACCGTATCACTTAGCTAAGATCGCCACAAGATATTGGTAGTTGTACGCTTTCTAAAAAGGAACATATTTTCCTCACAAAACTAAGAGACGATCAACATTAGGAATTGCAACTTTATAGACAGTACTAATCTAGACTGGTATCCATGGTAACCATGTGTGTTCCTGTACCATTTAGTTTGTATAGCCAGTGAGGAATTAAGCATATATTTTTGGCATGAGCTCTTTTCAATTGCTAGATGAGAAGGAATCTAACTTAATTGGTCTTCGTGAATTGAATATACTATTTGGTTGAACTGATGATATTTGCATACTAATAAGTTTTCACTTTCCCGACGTGGACGCATGGTTGATTGACGAGGACTAGCGCGGCCCGGTGGGCGCTGTGCTCTTCAACCCGGTGAAGCCCGGCGGCCACGTCGCATAGATGATCGTCCAGGTGATCGTGACACCGAAGGTTGCCGAGGTGGAGGACCTCGACACCACCGTCCGAGGATGGGGGGGGGGGGGGCGAGGATTTGGGTCCACCGGCATCTGAACTCCGAGCCTTGGTAGATACATCTAGAGAACAAGTTTGTTTAGGTTGGTGGTGAACACTAGGGAAGGTACCCACGTTTCGATGATGGTTGTGTGCGTATGATGTTAAATGGACTCTTGTGATCTCTTCTAGTTGGGATGGTTCTATGACCTTAGTTTATCTTGCACTGGATGTGTCTCTGATTTCCATCCATGAATATGGCATCTAATTCTTTTAATTCCTAATTAGCTAGTAGTAGCGTGGGGGAAAAGGTGCACGCTACTAGTCCTAATCAGCTAGTAGTAGCATGGGAGAAAATGCACGCTACTAGTACTTAGGATAGTAGTAGTGTGGGTTACAAAAAAGCGCTACTGCTATCTTCAGTTACCAGTAGCGCTAGGACAAACAAGCGCAACTGCTAAAAAATAGCTGTAGCGCCGTAGCAGTAGTGCGTCTACCAGTGCTACTGGTAGCAAAAAAACCAACGCTACTAGTAAGCATTTTCCTAGTAGTGTTATGTGGAGGAATTTAATAATCTTGCACGTTATCCTCCTAATGATGCTAACACTGATGCAGCTAGGCAGGAGAAATTCTTGGAGGGCCTAAATGATGACTTGAGCCTTGAGTTGACTGGCCACTTTTAGGAATTGTCAGGATTTGATTGATAAGGCTATTGTGCTGGAGGGAAAGCAACAGGCCATAGAGACTCGCAAGAGGAAGTACAACAATAATAACAGGTATAATTCAGGACCACATCAGAAGCCACTCACTTCATATCATGGTAATTTAGGTAATGGGCATCATAATCATCATGGAGGTAATATACATAATCATCATGGAGGTAATGATCATAATCATCATGGAGGGAATGGCCAAAACCATAATGGCCACCATCATCATAATGGGCACAAGAGTAACAATGGTAATGGTAATGGAGGGAATAATAACCAGAGCCACCAGAGTATGCCTGTGCAGAGGGATATTAGCTAGGTCCAGTGCTATAAGTGTAGGCAGATGGGCCACTACTCCAATGCTTGTCCAGAAAGCAAGAACGGTAATGGGAATTCAGGATCCAGCAAGCCAAACCCCTTCCAAAAGGGGCATGTAAATCATGTTAATGTGGAGGAGGTTTACAATGAACCTGATGCAGTCATTGGTAAGCTCTTGATTAATTCAGTACCTGCACTTGTTCTTTTTGATACTGGTGCATCGCATTCATTTATTTCGAGGGTATTTGTTGATAAACATGGTTGCCAACCAAAACACTTAGTATGCCTATTAGAGTGAGTTCCCCGGGAGCTGAGATGATAGCAGGTGTTGGTTGTCATCAGTTGACTTTGTCTATTGGGAAGCATGAGTTTCCTATGGATTTGATTATATTGAAGTCACAAGGTCTGGATATTATTTTGGGTATGGATTGGTTGTAGTTATATAAATGTCGTATTGATTGTGCCAGTCAATCTATTACTCTCAGTGCACCAAGAGGGAAGAAGATCAAATATGTATGTAAGTATAAGCATAATCAGGTGCAGGTGAACTCTCTTAAGGGGGGTAGCCTGGAAGAGGTGCCAGTTGTGAGGGATTATCCAGATGTGTTTCCAGAGGAGTTTCCAGGTATGCCACCAGATAGAGATATTGAGTTTCTTATTGATTTAATACCGGGCACTAGACCTATTGCAAAGAGACCGTATAGAATGCCTCCTCAAGAGTTGGAAGAATTGAAGAAGCAGATAAGAGAATTGCAGGAACAAGGATTTATTCGCCCAAGTTCATCACCTTGGGGAGCTCTAGTTTTGCTTGTGGAGAAGAAGGATGGAACCTTGAGGATGTGTGTTGATTATCGCTCTTTGAATGAGGTAAACATTAAGAATAAGTATCCTTGCCTATGATAAATGATCTGTTTGACCAGTGGAGGAGCTACTGTGTTTCTAAGATTGATCTTTTGTTCTGGTTATCATCAATTGAAGATTCGTGAGTAAGATATTCCAAAGACTGCTTTTACTACGAGGTATGGGTTGTATGAATATACTGTTATGTCATTTGGATTGACTAACGCTCCTGCATACTTCATGAATACGATGAACAAGGTGTTTATGGAGTTCTTGGATAAATTTGTGGTTGTTTTCGTTGATGAACAAGGTGAATCAAGTGCAGAGCTAGATGGCAGTTCCTTACCTCCCCTCGTAGTTGAGGGATAAATTTTTGTTTTCGCGTCTTTCATGTTGTTCATAGTGACCAGCAGATATAAATCCCAAGTGACTCAAAGAATAGAGCTATGCTCCCCGGCAACGGTGCCAAAAAATAGTCTTGATAACCCACAAGTATAGGGGATCGCAACAGTTCTCGAGTGTAGAGTATTCAACCCAAATTTATTGATTCGACACAAGGGGAGCCAAAGAATATTCTCAAGCATTAGCAGCTGAGTTGTCAATTCAATCACACCTGGAAATTTAATATCTGCAGCAAGGTATTTGGTAGCAAAGTAGTATAATAGTAGTGGTAACGGTGGCAAAAGGTAACGATAGCAAAAGTAATATTTTTGGTGTTTTATAGTGATGACAACAATAGCAACGAAAAAGTAAATAAGCGAAGAACAATATATGGAAAGCTCGTAGGCAATGGATCGGTGATAGAGAATTATGCCGGATGCGGTTCATCATGTAACAGTCATAACCTAGGGTGACACAGAACTAGCTCCAATTCATCAATGTAATGTAGGCATGTATTCCGAATATAGTCATACGTGCTTATGGAAAAGAACTTGCATGACATCTTTTGTCCTACCTTCCCGTGGCAGTGGGGTCCTGGTGGAAACTAAGGGATATTAAGGCCTCCTTTAATAGAGTACCGGACCAAAGCATTAACACTAGTGAATGCATGAACTCTCAAACTATGGTCATCACCGGTAGCGGTCCCGATTATTGTCCCTTCGGGGTTGCCGGATCATAACACATAGTAGGTGACTATAGACTTGCAAGATAGATCAAGAACTCACATATATTCATGAAAATTAATAGGTTCAGATTTGAAATCATGGCACTCAGGCCCTAGTGACAAGCATAAGCATAGCAAAAGTCATAGCAACATCAATCTCAGAACATAGTGGATACTAGGATCAAACCCTAGCAAAACTAACTCAATTAAATGATAAATCTCATCCAACCCATCACCGTCCAACAAGCCTACGATGGAATTACTCACACACGGTGGTGAGCATCATGAAATTGGTGATGGAGGATGGTTGATGGTGAGGACGGCAACGGATTCCCCTCTCCGGAGCCCCGAACGGACTCCAGATCAGCCCTCCCAAGAGAGTTTAGGTCTTGGCGGCCGCTCCGTATCGTAAAACATGATGAATCCTTCTCCCTTATTTTTTTCTCCCCGAACACGAATATATGGAGTTGGACTTGAGGTCGGTGGAGCTCTAGGGGGCCCACGAGGCAGGGGGCGCGCCTAGGGGGGTAGGTGCGCCCCCACCCTCGTGGCTAGGGTGTGGGCCCCCTGGCCTTGATTCTTTGCCAGTATTTTTTATTATTTCCAAAAATTATCTCCATGGAGTTTTAGGTCATTTCGTGAACTTTTGTTTCTGCACATAAATAACACCATGGCAATTCTGTTGAAAACAGGGTCAGTCTGGGTTAGTTCCATTCAAATCATCCAAGTTAGAGTCCAAAACAAGGGCAAAAGTGTTTGGAAAAGTAGATACGACGGAGACGTATCACAGCCCTGCAGGGAAGTTTATCTATTCGACTAGCCGTGTGTCCGTGTCCCTCGGTAAAAAGACGTCCCGGAGTTGTACCTTGACCTTATGACAACTAGAACCGGATACTTAATAAAACACACCCTTTCAAGTGCCAGATACAACCCGGTGATCGCTCTCTAGCAGGACGACAAGGAGAGGATCGCCGGGTAGGATTATTCTATACAATGATACTTGGTGAACTTACCCCATCTACTCTCTTCTCTATGAGTTAAGATGGAGGCCGCCAGAAGCGTAGTCTTCGATAGACCTAGCTATCCCCCTCTTATTCTGGCATTCTACAATTCAGTTCACAGATACTACCCATTTCATTGATACCAATGCATATGTAGTGTAGATCCTTTCTTGCAAGTACTTTGGATGAGTACTCACGGTTGCCTTGGTACTTCTTTTGCCCCTTTCCCGGTTATTGCAATCATATGATGGATTCCAGGAGCCAGAGGATCCCGAGGATGATTCTACGTGGAGTTCGGCTTCGAGGAGTAGTTAGGAGGTCCCAGGCAGGAGGCCTTGCCTTTTCGATTGTTGCTACTTTTGTGCTAGCCATCTTATGGCAACTTATTTAACTTATGTATGTACTCAGATATTGTTGCTTCCGCTGACTCGTTTGTATTCAAGCTGATGTATTCGAGCCCTCGAGGCCCCTAGCTTGTAATATAAAGCTTGTATTATTTTAGTTTGTGTCTAGAGTTGTGTTGTGATATCTTCCCGTGAGTCCCTGATCTTGATTGTACACATTTGCGTGTATGATTAGTGTACGGTCAAATCGGGGGCATCACAAGTTGGTATGAGAGCCGACTGCCTATAGGAATCCCCCTTCCACACTCCTTGGCCGAAGTTGAGTCTAGTCAATGAAAACTGTTTTACTAACATGGCTATGTGGCCCATGGGCCCACATCGCCATTGGGTGGTATTAGGATCTTCTATTCCTTGATCTTTACTCTGGGACTCTGATCTCTCTTCTATTCGGATTAAATGATTTTGCTAACTCTAACATTAGGATCTCGTAAATACTTCCTCCCAGAGAGCCTCTACAGTTCAGATGATCTCCTCCTTCACTAGAAGATTCTGAAGAAACTCTCCAATGTTCTTCCGAGAACTTGCGTTCATCGACTTTGCAATTCCCTACCACCGATACATCCCTATAGAAAACTACATGCACTTGCCATTCTTACATTAGTCCCCAGTTGCTCTTGTTATTTCAAGATACCCTGAAATACTCATTGTTGTTCCAAGAATCCTTGTGCCTATGGCCTTGCAGCTCTTTTCCGCATTAATACCCCCATGAACAATTCCTCATACTTACCGGGGATCAGTCCATACCTAGTTGTCCAGGTGTTTCACAAAATTCTTGGAAATACTATCCGATTTTTCGAGAATCCTCCACAGCCTATGGCTCTTGAAATTCTTGTCTGCCTGCAATTTGGTTAATTCCAAATGCCTAGCAATATTCTTTGACATCCTTTGCCTTTATCATCTTGAGTCCCTTGATTCAATATGTTGCGAATGTACGCAATCGTTAATCAAATCCTAGAACTCATCCTTTCGGCTCAGATGTCATCTTAAACATGAGCTGGACCTCTACCAATCAAATTGCCATCGATTGTACCCCTGAGCCTACTCAACTTTTCAATCCTTGATCAGAGCATTTGCTTCTGATCCCTTGAATTCGAAATCATAATTTTCTTTTTGCATTTAAGCTTTGAATTAGTCAGTTGTTTCTAAAATCTGATCTCCTTGCCTTCTTTCGTCCTTTGGTTGAGTACCGATACTCACATCAACTCTGTTGTGGACAGCCGGACCCATTGCTGGGTTAATATCCGATGCTGTCATTCATATTCAATAACTTTGAAAGTTCTTTCCTTGATACATAATGCCTTGGAAAAATGTATCCTTTGCTCTCTCGACCATGCTCTCCTTTCGAGCTGGTATGTTTTACTCCTGAAATTTGTGTTATATGTTCCTAAGATGCCCCAATGGGTTGAACCTATGCCTTCCCTAATATGTGTGAATTCATAAGTTATGCGAGTTATACTCTACTGGCTTTTCGTCAGATGAAATTTCAACAGTACAACATCTTCGAAAGCAAGAAGTGAATGAAAAGTTGTGCATTGGAGAAGTGGGAGTCGACCTTGAACTTTTTTTCATGCCCATGGACACAATGTAGATCTTATCATGGAAGATTCTCTTAAATTAATTATCCCCTTGGTATAAGTTCATATTATATTTGGGATTTGATCTTTTGCAATCGTGGTTCCGACCATATAGTTCTGCTTTGATCCTGTTTTGGACAAGTTAAATTACTTGTCTTCTGCACATCATTTCACCTGTCAAGCATCTATTCTACTCTACCCTCGAGTATTACCCTCTCGTATCTCAAGGATATCAACGCATTGCACTTATCTTATGAATTTCTGATGAAGTAATACCTTTCCCCGTCATAGTCACTCCACGAGTTCTGGGTTGTTGTCAACCGAAAAAACTGGGTTATAAACTTCCAGTACTTTGTTGTTGAGAATATTAATACTCCATCACGTCATTCCTAGCCTGATCGGCTACATCATTATCGTGCTAATTCTAACTGTGCTACCTGGTCCTTATTCCCGGAGCATAATTTTCAACGATGAGTGATACGTCTCCAACGTATCTATAATTTTTTATTGTTCCATGCTATTATATTGTCCCATTGCAAATTGCTGTTTTTTTTGCCTATTTCAGTGTTTCACAGAAAAGTAATATCAAACAGAATCCAAATGGAATGAAACCTTCGGGAGAGTTATTTTTGGAACAAACATGATCCAGAGGACTTGGAGTGGACGTCAAGAAATCAACAAGGAGGCCACGAGGCAGGGAGGCGCGCCCCCACCCTCGTGGGCCCCTCGTGGCTCCACCGACCTACTTCTTCCTCCTATATATGTCCACATACCCCGGAAACATCCAGGAGCACCATGAAACCCTATTTCCACCACCGCAACCTTCTGTACCCAAGAGATCTCTTCTTGGGGCCTTTTCCGGAGCTTCTCCGGAGGGGGAATCGATCATGGGGGGCTTCTACATCAACACCATTGCCTCTCCGATGATGTGTGAGTAGTTTACCACAGACCTTCGGCTCCATAGTTATTAGCTAGATGGCTTCTTCTCTCTCTTTGGATCTCAATATAATGTTCTCCTCGATCTTCTTGGAGATCTATTTGATGTAACTCTTTTTGCGGTGTGTTTGTCGAGATTCGATGAATTGTGGGTTTATGATCAAGTTTATCTATGAATAATATTTGATTCTTCTTTGAAATCTTTTATGTATGATTGGTTATCTTTGCAAGTCTCTTCGAATTATCAGTTTGGTTTGGCCTACTAGACTGATCTTTCTTGCAATGGGAGAAGTGCTTAGCTTTGGGTTCAATCTTGCGGTGTCCTTTCCTAGTGACAGCAGGGGCAGCAAGGCACGTATTGTATTGTTGCCATAGAGGATAAAAAGATGGGATTTATATCATATTGCTTGAGTTTATCCCTCTACATCATGTCATCTTGCCTAATGTGTTACTCTGTTCTTATGAACTTAATACTCTAGATGCATGCTGGATAGAGGTCGATGTGTGGAGTAATAGTAGTAGATGCATAATCGTTTCGGTCTACTTGTCGCGGACGTGATGCCTATATACATGATCATGCCTAGATGTTCTCATAATTATGCACTTTTCTATCAATTGCTCGACAGTAATTTTTTCACCCATCGTAATATTTATGCTATCTTGAGAGAAGCCACTAGTGAAACCTATGGCCCCCGGGTCTATCTTTTATCATATAAGTTTCCAATCTATTTTATTTTGCAATCTTTACTTTCAATCTATATCATAAAAATACCAAAAATATTTATCTTATTATCTCTATCAGATCTCACTCTCGTGAGTGACCGTGAAGGGATTGGCAACCCCTTTATCGTGTTGGTTGCGAGGTTCTTATTTGTTTGTGCAGGTATGAAGGACTTGCGTGTAGTCTCCTACTAGATTGATACCTTGGTTCTCAAAAACTAAGGGAAATACTCATGCTACTTTGCTGCATCACCCTTTCCTCTTTACGGGAAAACCAATGTAGTGCTCAAGAGGTAGCAAGAAGGATTTCTGGCGCCGTTGCCGGGGAGATCTACTCACAAGTCAAGACATACCAAGTACCTATCATAAACTCTTACCCTCGCATTACATTATTTGTCATTTGCCTCTCGTTTTCCTCTCCCCCACTTCACCCTTGCCGTTTTATTCGCCCTTTTTTTCGTTCGCCTCTTTTTGTTTGCCTCTTGCTGCCACCATGTCTGAAATTGGGGAGGTTATCATTGATAAGGATAGTGGTAATAACATGGAAAACTTTGATGCTTTTGTTGATCCTCCTGAAGAACCTACTATTTTATTGTAGCGACCAGACCTCAAACAGTCTGATCTCTGTGCTCCGGTGTCATCCCTGGATCAGTAATGCTGACACCACACAATACTCGAAGGATTTATAACAGAGTAGCAATCACACACTTATTACATCGAGTGTCTCAAAAGAGAACTTATTACAATAAATATGGCTTAAGGCCATCTAATAACGATAACAGCGGAAGGCTTGGAAGATAAGTGAGTCCATCAACTCCAACGGCATCACTGAGTATAGAACCACGACCTAAAAACTCCTTAATCGTCGTCTGAAAAGTCTGCAACATTAACGTTGCAGCCCGAAAACGGGTCAGCACATGGATATATGCTGGGCAAGGTAACACATAGAGAGTAATGGAATGCAACAGCTATACTATATGCATATTTGGCTGGTGGAAAGCTCTATGGTTACAGTTTTTGCGTAAAGCCAATTTTTCCCTACTTCAAAGGAATAAATTTAATTACTATCATGGTGGTTGTTAAACATTGAGAATGGTTGACAGCATTCTCAATCCCAATTAAGTAACATCATTAAACCCAACAAAATTAACTTTAGAGTAACATGTTGAGATTCACATGAAAATCCAGGTACTAGATACTCAAGATGTCCATAACCGGGGACACGGCTAACCATGATTAGTTTGTTACACTCTGCAGAGGTTTGCGCACTTTTCCCCACAAGACTCGATCGCCTCCGTTTGGTTTCTCGCACTACATGGTGTTTGAGAAACGGATGACCGAGACATAGTCTTTCAGAAGCGCTAGCACCTTACGATCGGGTAGACCGTACCACCTACATCCCCTACATCTGCTAGTCTACCACTGTAAGAGTTCGCACAACTTAATCAACTATGCCAGAGCCCATAATGGCTTGTGGCTGCACACGGAAGTTTCTAGTATGAATAATCTCATGATCCCTTTGAGCCTGGGTGGCGGTCCAAAAGAAAAACAGGCAAGTCCTGGAATACCCAGGTGCCTCAATCCACCCAGATGTGTGTTTAGGTTGCCACCTTAGATAAACCATTAATTAACAATCTCACATCTGTCATGGATATCACTCACCCAATCCACGTCTACTAGCATAGCATGGCATAATAAGCAAACGTAGAAGTAACTCCCAAAGGTTTGATAATAAACAGGTAATAGGTACTACCTCATCTACTTCCCATCCCACAATTTAATTAGATCCTAATCATGCAATGTGTGAGGATTGATCTAATGCAATAAAACTGGGTTGTAGAAAAAGGTATGATCAAAGTGTTACTTGCCTTGCTGATGATCCGCGAAACCTAGAGATTCAAAGTAACAGGCGGCGCACTCCGGGTATTCTATCGCAGACAAATAAACAAGCATACAATAAGTACTCAACTAATGCACAGGTAAAACTCAAATAGAAGATCTAACCAGAAAGTTCAACTTAAGAACCCTGGTTTGCAAAAAGAATCAAATCGAACGAAGCAAAAGAAATCAAATGGCGAAAGAAATCAACTTCGTTCTAGTAATCTGGATCTAAGTCAAATTTTACAGTAGCAAAAACTTGTTTAAGTTGATTACTCGGAAAGAGGGTTTTGAGACGAAACTCCAGGCGCTTGAATCGCCTGATTCCGATAAATGAGCGAAAAGTTATACTAAAACGAAAATCGGATCAGAAATCGTGATCAGAAAATAACCGCGGAAAATCCGACGAAAAAGAAAAATGACGAACATAATTTTTTTTAAAACGGCATGGAAGTCGAGGCGGCGGCGAACCTCGGGCGGCGTGCAACTCCGGCGAGTCGGCGGCGACGGCTGGCGGCGACAGCGGCGGCGGCGGCGGCTGGCGGCGGCTGGCCTAGGGTTTGGGGGCTGGGGCGGCTGGGCTCTCGGGCCCCGGGGCGGCGCCTTAGAAAGGCCCCGGCCAGGGAAGTCCTGGCCGAGTACGGCCCATAGTCGGTTTCGCGTTTTTTTTATATAATTCCGCTAAGAAGAAAAATAAAAAGAAATACTAAACGGACTCCAAAAATCCCGAAATAAATTTTCCCGGGCTTCTAAAATCAAGCCCGATAAAGTGAACATTTATTTGGGCCCTAAATGCAATTTTGAAAAACGCGCATTTTTCCTAAATTCAAATAAAAATACCGAAAAACTCCGAAATAAAACTTATTTGATTTTTTTATTAAATCCTCAATATTTCTATATTTTGGGAAAGTCATTTTATTCCCTCTCTCATATTTTTGTAATAGAAATAATTGATGATAAAATAAATAAAATCAAATGATCCTGTTTACAAAATTTGAGAAAACTCAAATATGTAAATAACGAAATCCCCAACTCTCTCCGTGGGTCCTTGAGTTGCTTAGGATTTTCTAGGATCAAAACCAAAAGCAAAATAAAATATGATATGCATGATGATCTAATGTATAACATTCCAAATTGAAAATTTGGGATGTTACAAACCTACCCCCCTTAAGATGAATCTCGCCCTCGAGATTCGGGTTGGCTAGAAAATAGGTGAGGGTGGTCCTTGAGCAAATCTTCCTCTCGCTCCCAGGTGGCTTCATCCTCCGTGTGGTGGCTCCACTGAACTTTGCAAAACTTGATAACCTTGCTGCGAGTGACTCGGCTGGCAAACTCGAGAATCTTGACTGGTTTCTCCTCATAGGTCAAATTGTTATCCAACTGAATTGCTTCTAATGGCACTGTGTCTCTCAAAGGTATGTCAGCCATCTCCGCGTGACACTTCTTCAACTGAGAAACGTGGAACACATCATGAACTCCTGTCAATCCTTCTGGCAATTCCAACTTGTAGGCCACTTCTCCCATACGCTCCAAAACTCGATATGGCCCTACAAATCGTGGCGCTAACTTCCCCTTAACTCCAAAGCGCTTAATCCCTCGAAGTGGGGATACTCGAAGATAAGCTCTGTCTCCGACTTCGTAAACTGTCTCCTTGCGTTTAGAATCTGCGTAGCTCTTCTGCCTGGACTGGGCTACCTTGAGCCTATCGCGAATCAACTTCACCTTCTGTTCAGACTCTTTAATCAAGTCAGGTCCAAACAACTGGCGGTCTCCAACTTCGTCCCATGACAACGGTGTCCTGCACCTCCTTCCGTACAGAGCTTCGAAAGGGGCCATCTTCAAACTGGTCTGATAGCTATTATTGTAAGAGAACTCTGCATATGGCAAATTATCGTCCCAACTAGATCCATAATCTAGCGCACAAGCTCTCAGCATATCCTCCAAAATCTGATTGACTCTCTCGGTCTG
The DNA here is from genome assembly GCF_018294505.1 of Triticum aestivum. Classification (NCBI taxonomy): domain Eukaryota; kingdom Viridiplantae; phylum Streptophyta; class Magnoliopsida; order Poales; family Poaceae; genus Triticum; species Triticum aestivum. Next base: position 87,257,033 of record NC_057797.1, read on the forward strand.
TCCATCTGTCTGCGGATGAAAAGCTGTACTAAATTCTAGCCTAGTACCCAAAGTCTCATGCAACTGCTTCCAGAACTTTGAGGTAAACTGGGTTCCTCTATCTGATACGATGCTCCTTGGAACTCCATGCAAACATACGATCCTGGTCATGTATATCTTTGCCAACTTAGCACTGGTGTAAGTGGTCTTTACTGGGATGAAATGAGCTACCTTCGTCAATCGATCAACTACAACCCAAATCGAGTCATAGCCTGAACGAGTCCTTGGTAATCCCGTGATAAAATCCATGCCTAGCTTATCCCACTTCCATTCGGGTATCGGCAATGGTTGCAACAATCCTGCTGGCTTCTGATGCTCTGCCTTTACTCTCTGACATACGTCACAAACTGCTACATACTCCGCAATATCCTTCTTCATTCCGGTCCACCAGAAAATATCCTTCAAATCCAAATACATCTTGGTATTTCCTGGGTGAATCGAATACGGTGAATCATGTGCCTCTTGCAAAATCAACTTTCTGATCTCCGGGTCATTGGGTACATAAACACGGTCTTCAAACCATAGGGTGTCGTGCTCATCCTCACGAAATCCTTTAGCTTTTCCTTGCTTCATTTTCTCCTTTATGGAAGCAATCTCCTTGTCAGTTTTCTGAGCTTCTCTGATTCTGTCCATCAAAGTTGACTGAATTTCCAATGCTGCTACATAGCCTCTCGGAACTATTTCCAAACATAGTTCACGAAGATTTTCTGCTAACTCCTTGGGTATTTCTCCCGTCATTAACGTATTGACATGGCTCTTGCGGCTTAATGCATCAGCTACTACATTAGCCTTCCCGGGATGATAATGCAATCTCATATCATAATCCTTGATGAGCTCCAACCATCTCCTTTGTCTGAGGTTCAACTCCTTCTGCGTGAAAATGTACTTCAAACTCTTGTGATCCGTGTACACCTCACAATGATTTCCAATGAGGAAATGTCTCCATGTCTTCAATGCATGCACTACGGCTGCTAACTCCAAATCATGCGTGGCATAATTCAATTCGTGAGGCTTCAGTTGTCGTGAAGCATACGAAACAACTCTCCCTTCCTGCATAAGCACTGCTCCAAGTCCTCGACGTGAAGCGTCGCAATACACCTCATAATCCTTGGTTTGATCTGGCAAAATCAACACTGGTGAGGTAACCAAACGGTTCTTCAATTCCTGGAAACTAGCCTCACACTCCTCAGTCCATTTGAACTTAGTATCCTTCTTCAGCAACTCCGTCATAGGCTTCGCAATCTTTGAGAAATTCTCAATAAATCTCCGGTAGTATCCTGCGAGTCCCAGAAAACTCCGGATCTCTCCAACTGTTGTTGGGGCTTCCCACTTGGTCACGGTTTCAACTTTAGCGGGATCTACTGCTATACCTTCTCCGGATATAACGTGTCCGAGGAATCCTACTTCCTTCAACCAAAACTCACATTTGCTGAACTTGGCATATAATTGGTGTTCTCTGAGCTTTCCAAGTACCAAACGCAAATGCTCCTTATGCTCCTCTTCATTCTTCGAATATACCAGGATATCATCAATGAACACTACGACGAACTTATCCAAAAACTCCATAAACACTTTGTTCATCATGTTCATAAAATAGGCAGGCGCGTTAGTCAGACCAAATGACATAACGGTATACTCATACAGCCCATACCTGGTGGTAAAAGCTGTCTTAGGATATCCTGTTCTCGAATCTTCAACTGATGGTACCCTGATCGCAAATCGATCTTGGAAAACACTTTAGCTCCTTGCAATCGATCAAACAGATCATTGATCATTGGTAGTGGGTACTTGTTCTTGATTGTTACTTCGTTCAATCCTCGATAATCAACAACCATCCTTAACGATCCATCCTTCTTCTCCACTAGAAGTACTGGTGATCCCCAAGGCGAAGAACTTGGGCGAATATATCCTTATCCAGTAACTCCTTAATCTGCTTCTTAATTTCCACCAAATCTTTTGCTGGCATCCTATATGGTCTCTTCGATATTGGCCCAGTGCCTGGCAAAAGCTCAATCAAAAACTCAATGTCTCTATCCGGTGGCATGCCTGGCAACTCTTCGGGAAATACATCAGGAAAATCCTTTACCACTGGTACTTCCTCCTGCACAACTCCTGATAAGGAATTTACTTGTGTCCTGTTTGGCACATGCCGGGATACATACTTGATCCTTCTCCCTTCTGGTGTGGTAAGCAAAATTGACTTACTAGCACACTCAATATTCCCTTCATACTTTGATAACCAATCCATGCCTAATATCACATCCAATCCTTGAGATTCCAATACTACTAGGTCTGAGGGAAAAACATAGTTACCAATCCTTAATGGTAACCGATCACACCATAGACTAGCCACATACTCTGCTCCTGGCGAGGTTACTAACATGGGTGACCTAAGGGCTTGGGTTGGTAGGTTATACTTATCCACAAATCCCCTTGAGATGTATGAATGCGATGCACCAGTATCAAAAAGAACGAGTGCAGTAAATGACTTAACCAAAAACTTACCTATTACTGCATCGGGCTGAGCTTCAACCTCCTCCACGCTAACGTGGTTCACCTGTCCCCTGTTGAAAGGGTTCGGCTTCTTCCCAGAACTTCCATTGCCATTTTGGCCTTCAGGACATTCATTTGCATAATGTCCTGGCTTCGAACACTTATAACAAGTGACTTGGCTCAAGTCCTTCTTGGCTGGGGTTGATGGGGTGTGCGGTTCTGTCCATTGCTTCCTCCATTCCCATTACCATTCTTGGTGCCATTGTGATTGTGCGAGCTACCTACTCCATGGGTATGCTGAAAATGTCCTCCCGGTCTAGGGGTAAAACGTGGCTTCTGCTGAGCTCCTGAATTATACTTTCCTTGTCCATACTTCCTCTTGCGGTTCTCAATTTGCTGCTGCTTCCCTTCAATCATAAGAGCACGATCTACCAACTCCTGGTAGTTGTTGAAGGTGGCTACCATCAACTGCATACTCAACTCATCATTCAGTCCTTCCAGGAATTTCTCCTGCTTAGCTGCATCCGTAGCAACGTCATCTGGGGCATAACGTGCTAGCTTACTAAACTCCTCCACATACTGGCCAACTGTCCGTCCTCCTTGGCGCAAGTTACGAAACTCACGCTTCTTCATGGCCATTGCTCCTGCTGAAACATGGGCAGTACGAAAAGCCTGCTGAAACTGGTCCCATGTGACAGTGTCGACTGGGAAGGTGGCTGTGAAATTCTCCCACCAGGATGCTGCGGGTCCTTCTAACTGATGTGCGGCAAACTTAACCTTCTCCGCATCTGTGCATCCTGCTGTGGTCAACTCCCTAGCTATCTTGCGGAGCCAATCATCTGCTACTATCGGCTCGGTGCTACTGGAAAACACCGGCGGATTCAGCCTAAGAAAACGGGCTAAGTGGTCAACAGGTGGTGGTGGTGGTGGTGGGTTGTTGTTGTTCCCCTGATTCTGATTCTGAACTAGCAACTGCATCAAAGTGTTCTGCTGCTGGATCAACTGGGTGAGCTCCGGCGGAAAGGCAAATCCGGGGTCACGTCTCGGAGGCATCTGAGGGTTTAGAAAAGACGAGATATAAGAATAGAGGGGGTCTAAAGAGAAAACACTACCCATATGCACATGAGGCAAAAGCAAACAATTCACTTCAATCAAACAAACAAAGGCATACAATCGATCTAGCTATCGCAAAGTGCTCGGACTACTATATTTACATGGTGGACTACTACTACTGATGAGGTGGTCTACTAGAAATATTCTACAGTTGTAGACTCCATGATATCTGCTCCTGCTTCATCAACATAGTCATCATTGCTACTATCTTGTTCCGAGTCGGTGCCGTCAATGATGATGTAGTCTTCCGGGCTAATCTCCTTGGGTTCTTCGTCTTCATCTACTGGTGTCGGGCCTCCCATAAATATTCCAATCTTCTTGATCAGGTCGTCATTCTTCTCCACCAATACTTCAATTTCTTCTTCATAATCTTCACGTGTAGCCTTGAGTTCTTCCTCCAGTTCCTTGATTCTAGTCTTAGCCTTCTTCAGATCTATCATGTCGGCGCACATCTGATTCTCCTGTCGTCGAATGTGCTGATTTAACTCCTGAATAAAAGCTGCAATTGATCTATCTTTCCTGGTGTTGATCATCTCCCAGTGTTCATCTCGGCGCCCACAAATCTGGTAGATAGTATCCTTGAGATCCTTGCGGTAGACTTCTCCAATGCGTCCCATGGCGATGTGAGCTGCCATACTCTTTCCTAGACTCCAAGTTGGTGCATCAAAAGAAAACTCTATGGGCTCAGTGACTGGCATGAACGTCCTTCCTGGAACTTGAACTTGAATCATCCAGCGCTCTTCTTCAGGTAAAGTGGCGTTGTAGGTTCCCGTGAAGCTTGGTATTCCTATGTTCAGGTATCTAGTGACTTCCTTCAAGTGGCGTCCAAAGGGTGTATCTTCATCTGGTTGTGTGAACTTGTTCCTTGCATCCGCCATCCTAAAGAGTAGAAAAGATGAGAGTCAGAAGAGAAGAGAGTGAGTAGTGATCTAGGTCTTTAGCTTAGTGGTCGTGTCCTACAGTCAGCGTGTGCTCTGATACCATCTCTGTAGCGACCAGACCTCAAACAGTCTGATCTCTGTGCTCCGGTGTCATCCCTGGATCAGTAATGCTGACACCACACAGTACTCGGAGGATTTATAGCAGAGTAGCAATCACACACTTATTACATCGAGTGTCTCAAAAGAGAACTTATTACAATAAATATGGCTTAAGGCCATCTAATAACGATAACAGCGGAAGGCTTGGAAGATAGGTGAGTCCATCAACTCCAACGGCATCACTGAGTATAGAACCACGACCTAAAACTCCTTAATCGTCGTCTGAAAAGTCTGCAACATTAACGTTGCAGCCCGAAAACGGGTCAGCACATGGAATATGCTGGCAAGGTAACACATAGAGAGTAATGGAATGCAACAGCTATACTATATGCATATTTGGCTGGTGGAAAGCTCTATGGTTACAGTTTTTGCGTAAAGCCAATTTTTCCCTACTTCAAAGGAATAAATTTAATTACTATCATGGTGGTTGTTAAACATTGAGAATGGTTGACAGCATTCTCAATCCCAATTAAGTAACATCATTAAACCCAACAAAATTAACTTTAGAGTAACATGTTGAGATTCACATGAAAATCCAGGTACTAGATACTCAAGATGTCCATAACCGGGGACACGGCTAACCATGATTAGTTTGTTACACTCTGCAGAGGTTTGCGCACTTTTCCCCACAAGACTCGATCGCCTCCGTTTGGTTTCTCGCACTACATGGTGTTTGAGAAGACGGATGACCGAGACATAGTCTTTCAGAAGCGCTAGCACCTTACGATCGGGTAGACCGTACCACCTACATCCCCTACATCTGCTAGTCTACCACTGTAAGAGTTCGCACAACTTAATCAACTATGCCAGAGCCCATAATGGCTTGTGGCTGCACACGGAAGTTTCTAGTATGAATAATCTCATGATCCCTTTGAGCCTGGGTGGCGGTCCAAAAGAAAAACAGGCAAGTCCTGGAATACCCAGGTGCCTCAATCCACCCAGATGTGTGTTAGGTTGCCACCTTAGATAAACCATTAATTATCAATCTCACATCTGTCATGGATATCACTCACCCAATCCACGTCTACTAGCATAGCATGGCATAATAAGCAAACGTAGAAGTAACTCCCAAAGGTTTAATAATAAACAGGTAATAGGTACTACCTCATCTACTTCCCATCCCACAATTTAATTAGATCCTAATCATGCAATGTGTGAGGATTGATCTAATGCAATAAAACTGGGTTGTAGAAAAAAGGTATGATCAAAGTGTTACTTGCCTTGCTGATGATCCGCGAAACCTAGAGATTCAAAGTAACAGGCGGCGCACTCCGGGTATTCTATCGCAGACAAACAAACAAGCATACAATAAGTACTCAACTAATGCACATGTAAAACTCAAATAGAAGATCTAACCAGAAAGTTCAACTTAAGAACCCTGGTTTGCAAAAAGAATCAAATCGAACGAAGCAAAAGAAATCAAATGGCGGAAGAAATCAACTTCGTTCTAGTAATCTGGATCTAAGTCAAATTTTACAGTAGCAAAAACTTGTTTAAGTTGATTATTCGGAAAGAGGGTTTCGAGACGAAACTCCAGGCGCTTGAATCGCCTGATTCCGATAAACGAGCGAAAAGTTATACTAAAACGAAAATCGGATCAGAAATCGCGATTAGAAAATAACCGCGGAAAATCTGAAAAAGAAAAACGACGAACATAATTTTTTTTAAACGGCACGGAAGTCGAGGCGGCGGCGAACCTCGGGCTGCGTGTAACTCCGGCGAGTCGGCAGCGACGGTGGCGGCGGCGGCGGCTGGCGTCGGGGCTGGCCTAGGGTTTGGGGGCTGGGGCGGCTAGGCTCTCGGGCCCCGGGGCGGCACCTTATAAAGGCCCCGGCCAGGGAAGTCCTGGCCGAGTACGGCCCATAGTCGGTTCCGCGTTTTTTATATAATTCCGCACGGAAGAAAAATAAAAAGAAATACTAAACGGACTCCAAAAATCCCGAAATAAATTTTCCCGGGCTTCTAATATCAAGCCCGATAAAGTGAACATTTATTTGGGCCCTAAATGCAATTTTGAAAAACGCGCATTTTTCCTAAATTCAAATAAAAAATACCGAAAAACTCCGAAATAAATCTTATTTTATTTTTTAACAAATCCTCAATATTTCTATATTTTGGGAAAGTCGTTTTATTCCCTCTCTCATATTTTTGAAATAGAAATAATTGATGATAAAATAAATAAAATCAAATGATCCTGTTTACATAATTTGAGAAAACTCAAATATGTAAATAACGAAATCCCCAACCCTCTCCGTGGGTCCTTGAGTTGCTTAGGATTTTCTAGGATCAAAACCAAAAGCAAAAAAAATATGATATGCATGATGACCTAATGTATAACATTCCAAATTGAAAATTTGGGATGTTACATTTATACACTAAAAAGTTTCAGATTGGTAGTGGTAATATTATTGGAAAAGGAGTTATTTAAGATTTCTTTAGTTGTGCCGGTGCTTTACCTACTATGGGAGGATCTATTCTCCATAGAACTAGTAGTTTTGCAGATGCTATAGCTTTGCTCATAGTTGAACTTGAAAGACAATTTATTCATATGCACCCTTGCATCCAAAGGACTTTTCTAGAATTTTCTAACATTGAGCACTCTTCTGTTAAGCGAGCAGCTACTATCTTCTTAGCTCATGAGTTCAGAATTATAATGAAAGAAGGCAATGAAATTTTTGCGCATTATCGGGTGGACGCCGGCCGTCCTCCCATAGAAGCAATCCTTTTTTTATCAAGAAGACATAATGCGCTTACGATCCTTAGATCATGTTGCTTTTAACGAAAACCTTAGAAAGAAGGTTCCTACCGATGTTCTTGTTGACAGTATTTCTGAACTTAATAATAATTTTTCCATCCAAAATAATGTGTTGGGTTTTCCCCTTGAACAAAGGCTCATGACTTTTTGCCAAAAGAATGCTTATAATGATGAATTGGTTGTGCAATATGAGGGGCCAAAGGAGGAACCAATACCTCCTGAGCTTGATCTTGGGGACTTTTGTCCCATTAAATTTAGCCCTTTTGATTGCTTTTGCTTGCCACAAAGAAAGCTTGCTGCTGAACATAGGGAGTATGAGATGAGTTTTCGCGATCTACCTTATCATTATCATGGCAATACTTAGATCTATTCTTGCTTTTATGCCTAGCTCGGGGGGTTAAATGATAGCGCTTGTTGGGAGACAACCCAATTTTATTTTTGTTTCTTGCTTTTTGGTTCTGTTTAGTAATAAATAATTCATCTAGACTCTGTTTAGATGTGGTTTTATGCTTTTAATTAGTGTTTGTGCCAAGTAGAACCACCGGGAAGACTTGGGGGAAGTTTTTGCGATCTTGCTTTAAAAAAAGAAACTTTAGCGCTTACGAGATTTGCTGCCATTTTTTACTGGAGAGTGCGATTAGGTTGATTCTTTCTGAAGATGATTAATAGATAAATTCCTCACGTCCAGAAATGTATTTCAGAATTTTTGGGGTCACACAAGTATTCGAAACCTACAGATTACTACAGACTGTTCTGTTTTTGATAGATTCTGTTTTTTCGTGTGTTGTTTGCTTATTTTGATACATCTATGGCTAGTATCGGAGGTTATGAACCATAGAGAAGTTGGAATACAGTAGTTTTAACACCAAAATAAATAAAGAATGGGTTCATTACAGTACCTTAAGTGGTGGTTTGTTTTCATATACTAACAGAGCTAATGAGATTTTCTGTTTAAGTTTTGTGTTGTGAAGTTTTCAAGTTTTGGGTAAAGATTTGATGGATTATGGAATAAGGAGTGGCAAGAGCCTAAGCTTGGGGATGCCCAAGGCACCCCAAGGTAAAATTCAAGGACAAACAAAAGGCTAATCTTGGGGATGCCCCGGAAGGCATCCCCTCTTTCGTCTTCTTCTATCGGTAACTTTACTCGATGCTATATTTTTATTCACCACATGATATGTGTTTTGTTTGGAACGTCTTGTATGATTTGAGTCTTTGCTTTTTAGTTTGACACAATCATCCTTTCTGTACACACCTTTTGGGAGAGACACACATGAATTGTAATTTATTAGAATACTCTATGTGCTTCACTTATATCTTTTGAGCTAGATAATTTTGCTCTAGTGCTTCACTTATATATTGTAGAGCACGGTGGTGGTTTTACTTTATAGAAATTATTGATCTCTCATGATTCACTTATATTATTTTGAGAGTCTTTTAGAATAGCATGGTAATTTGCCTTGGTTATAGAATTAGTCCTAATATGATAGTCATCCAAGATGGGTATAATAAAAACTGTCAGAAAAAGTGCATTGAATACTATGACAAGTTTGATACTTCATGATTGTTTTGAGATATGAAGATGGTGATATTAGAGTCATGCTAGTTGAGTAGTTGTGAATTTGAGAAATACTTATTCTAAAGTTTGTGATTCCCGTAGCATGCACGTATGGTGAACCGTTATGTGATGAAGTCGGAGCATGATTTATTTATTAACTGTCTTCCTTATGAGTGGCGGTCAGGGACGAGCGATGGTTTTTTCCTACCAATCTATCCCCCTAGGAGCATGCGCGTAGTACTTTGTTTCGATGACTAATAGATTTTTGCAATAAGTATGTGAGTTCTTGATGACTAATGTTGAGTCCATGATTATAGGCACTCTCACCCTTCCACCATTGCTAGCCTCTCTAGTACCGCGCAACTTTCGCTGGTACCATAAACCCACCATATACCTTCCTCAAAACAGCAACCATACCTACCTATTATGGCATTTCCATAGCCATTCCGAGATATATTGCCATGCAACTTACCACCGTTCCGTTTGTTATGACACGTTACATCATTGTCATATTGCGTTGCATGATCATGTAGTTGACATTGTATTTGTAGCAAAGCCACCGTTCATAATTCTTTCATACATGTCACTCATGAGTCATTGCACATCCCGGTACATCACCGGAGGCATTCACATAGAGTCATAATTTGTTCTAAGAATTGAGTTGTAATTTTTGAGTTGTAAGTCAATAAAAGTGTGATGATCATCATTATTAGAGCATTTTCCCAAGTGAGGAAAGGATGATGGAGACTATGATTCCCCCACAAGTCGGGATGAGACTCTGGACAAAAAATAAAAAAAGGAAAAAAGAGGCCATAAAAAAGAAGATAAAAGTCCCAAATAAAAAAATGAGAGAAAAAGAGAGAAGGGACAATGTTACTATCCTTTTACCACACTTGTGCTTCAAAGTAGCACCATGATCTTCATGATAGAGAGTCTCCTATGTTGTCACTTTCATATACTAGTGGGAATTTTACATTATAGAACTTGGCTTGTATATTCCAATGATGGGCTTCCTCAAAATGCCCTAGGTCTTCGTGAGCAAGCAAGTTGGATGCACACACACTTAGTTTCTTTTGTTGAGCTTTCATACACTTATAGCTCTAGTGCATCCGTTGCATGGCAATCCCTACTCACTCACATTGATATATATTGATGGGCATATCCATAGCCCGTTGATACGCCTAGTTGATGTGAGACTATCTTCTCCTTTTTGTCTTCTCCCCAACTACCATTCTATTCCACCTATAGTGCTATGTCCATGGCTCACGCTCATGTATTGCGTGAAGATTGAAAAAGTTTGAGAACATCAAAAGTATGAAACAATTGCTTGGCTTGTCATCGGGGGTGTGCATGATTTAAATATTTTGTGTGATGAAGATAGAGCATAGCCAGACTATATGATTTTGTAGGGATAACCTTCTTTAGCCATGTTATTTTGAGAAGACATGATTGCTTTGTTAGTATGCTTGAAGTATCATTATTTTTATGTCAATATTAAACTTGTGTCTTGAATCTTTCGGATCTTAACATTCATGCCACAATAAATAATATTACATTGAGAATTATGCTAGGTAGCATTCTGCATAAAAAATTCTATTTTTATCATTTACCTACTCGAGGACGAGCAGGAATTAAGCTTGGGGATGCTTGACACGTCTCCAGCATATCTATAATTTTTGATTGTTCCATGCTATTATATTATCTGTTTTGGATGTTAATGGGCTTATTTATACACTTTTATATTAGTTTTGGGACTAACCTTCTAACCCAAGGCCCAGTGCAAATTGCTGTTTTCTTTCCTATTTCAGTGTTTCGCAGAAAAGGAATATCGAATGGAATCCAAACAGAATGAAACCTTCGGGAGAGTTATTTTTGGAACAAACTTGATGCAGAGAACTTGGAGTGGTCGTCAAGAAATCAATGAGGAGGCCACGAGGTAGGGAGGCGCGCCTGCCCCCTGGTCGCGCCCCCACCCTCGTGGGCCCCTCGTGGCTCCACCGAACTACTTCTTCCTCCTATATATATCCACATACCCCGAAAATATCCAGGAGCACCACGAAACCCTATTTGCACCGCTGCAACCTTCTGTACCCAAGAGATCCCGTCTTGGGGCCTTTTTCGAAGCTCCATCGGTGGGGGAATCGATCATGGAGGGCTTCTACATCAACACCATAGCCTCTCCAATGATGTGTGAGTAGTTTACCACAGACCTTCAGCTCCATAGTTATTAGCTAGATGGCTTCTTCTCTAGATCTCAATACAATGTTCTCCTCGATCTTCTTGGAGATCTATTTGATGTACCTCTTTTTGTGGTGTGTTTGTCGAGATCCGATGAATTGTGCATTTATGATCAAGTTTATCTATGAACAATATTTGATTCTTCTCTGAAATCTTTTATGTATGATTGGTTATCTTTGCAAGTCTCTTCGAATTATAAGTTTGGTTTGGCCTACTAGATTGATCTTTCTTGCAATGGGAGAAGTGCTTAGCTTTGGGTTCAATCTTGCGGTGTCCTTTCCCAGAGATAGCAGGGGCCGCAAGGCACGTATTGTATTGTTGCCATCGAGGATAAAAAGATGGGATTTATATCATATTGCTTGAGTTTATCCCTCTACATCATGTCATCTTGCCTAATGCGTTACTATGTTCTTATAAACTTAATACTCTAGATGCATGATGGATAGCGATCGATGTGTGGAGTAATAGTAGTAGATGCAGAAACGTTTCGGTCTACTTGTCACAGACGTGATGCCTATATACCTGATCATGCCTAGATATTCTCATAATTATGCACTTTTCTATCAATTACTCAACAGTAATTTGTTCACCCACCGTAATACTTATGCTATCTTGAGAGAAGCCATTAGTGAAACCTATGGCCCCCGGGTCTATCTTTTATCATATAAATTTCCAATTTATTTTATTTTGCAATCTTTACTTTCAATCTATATCATAAAAATACCAAAAATATTTATCTTATTATCTCTATCAGATCTCACTCTCGTAAGTGACCGTGAAGGGATTGACAACCCCTTTATCGTGTTGGTTGCGAGGTTCTTATTTGTTTGTGTAGGTACGAGGGACTTGCGTGTAATCTCCTACTGGATTGATTCCTTGGTTCTCAAAAACTGAGGGAAATACTTACGCTACTTTGCAGCATCACCCTTTCCTCTTCAAGGGAAAACCAACGCAGTGCTCAAGAGGTAGCAATGAGCTAAGCTTATGTCGATCTTCCTCATCATATCATTCCACCTTGAACAACGAGCTTGGTTTCGAGTTTGTGTCGTACCCTTGGTTCCAATAACCTTTTGCTTCACCATTCCTTTGACTTGATGTCATCGCTGATCGATTACATCTTAAAATCTCTTGACAAATGTGTCATGATCATCATCAACATTCTGAGCTCTTCCAATATATCTATTGAATCCTTCATGGGAAATACCATCCTTGTCCCTTGGTAATTTGTGTTGTCATCGACTACTTCCTTGCGTTCTTTCCAACACAAACTTGTTAGTGTTGTGGCTATACCTTGAGTTCCTGGCTATCTAGCTTATCTTATGTCCTACCTTGAAGTAATACCATCTTATATATCAAGAATGTTGTGAGAATTTCACCACCTCTTAAGAATTCTTGATAAAATTGATACATCTCGCCATCTACATTCATCTCTTGGTCCCCATGTTGTTTCCATCCAGTATACGGATGATTGGACCGTGATGTGTAAAGTTCAAAATTGCTAGCAACCTTATTGCTTGGAAGATAATGAATGATAGTTCCATTCCTTGTGTATCTGTTATTGAATCACCATTCTAAACATTGATCATGCTACCTAAGCCCATATTGTGGGTCCACCTTTCAACCAATGGTTAATTGTGTATGTTTTTCCTCGAGCATACATCATTATACCATTTGATTTGACAAATGTTATCTCCTTGTTCACATAATTATGGAAATCCATCTTGTTGGAAGTCTCGATGAATTGTCTCTAAGAAAAATCAGCCACCTCCTCATCCTCTCCTTGGTTTATTGATGAACTATTGTTTTGGAACTCGCTCCCATAGTTCATTTCCCTAGAATCTTACAATGTCATCTCGAAAATTTGTGTTGCACCTTTCTTCTCAGGCATCCTGAGTCCGAGTTATCCTAACACCAATCAGATCTGAATCTCAATCAGATATGATGGTTGGAACATATTTCCAAGAGTTATAACATTGGTCTTTAGGTGACCCGGTAAGGTGATGTCGTGCCTAGCACACCTGGCCGGAGGCCCTATTGTTATGATTCCTTTTCAGCAAGGTTATCCATTCTTCCATGAGGAAATTGTAAGACTTATTCTATAAGTTGTTCGTGATGGATTCTTTATATATCCAAAGTCTGATCTTTACCCAATGACCATGTCAATGCTATCTTGAAGCATGTCTGTGGTACTCTGATTTTCAACAAGAACATTTGAAGCCCAATGCTAAATGTTTCATGCTCAATTATCCAAACACCAATGTATGGGTAATGTCATGAAATTTCTCTCACCTTACCTAAAGAGTTTTCTACATTATATCCTGTCATGGATATCATGCTCTGCCTATCCTTGGGAAGGATATACCCTTGAATTATGTGTTTAAACACATTTTCCTTTCCATTGTTCTGTTTAATCTGATGATCACCTTTTCCATTCCATTGTTTTGTTTAACCTTACTAGGTGATATATATGATCTAAGCAGTAATATCCTCCTGCTTATGTAAACACCTCGGTGTACAATTCTGTCAGCAAGACCCTGTTACTATTGTTGATTACATTCTGGTAGCCACAGATGGACGAGAACTTTGCCTAATGGTCCGCCTCGTTCAACGAGTAGGAAAATGGTTCTCTTTGTCCCTCGCCCTTTTTACCGACATTGTTGCCGACATAACTGACAGGCTACCCTCTGACATGCCTTACTATAATGACTGTGCAAGATGTTACCGCCCTTCCTACTTTAACCCACATGGTGGGCCCATAACCCACAGTTTCACAGGATCGAAACCTGACTCTCCTATACACCCCCTATTCCCATAGTTATTCCTCACGTGTGGCCTCATATGGGATTCACGAGCCACCTTCCGAGAGATCATCAAATCTGGTATCAGAGACAATACGTATTCCCGTTGCTTTGAGCCCCTTTCACACCCTGTTTCAGGCATCGAACGATTGCCTGCCCGCTCAAAACTTCCCATGATACCTCCTTACTTTGCTCTCAATGTTCTATTAAGTTTCAATTCGAGAGTTACTTTCCGCTACCTTCCCCGATGTTATCGACCAGATGGTCAACCTTGCAGAGGTCCGTTCTCCCGGAGTACCCACCCTTTATTCTTTCATAAGTACGATGGAGTTCCCGAAGAAAGGATGCCAACTTCATCATGATGACCTGAAGCAGAGGAATGAAGACATAAATGAGAAGGAACAACCTCTTTGAGAAGAGCAAGCAAGAGCAAGAAGACCCGATAGAATTTCGTAGTCAGAACATTCCCCCTTACTCCATCTCTTAAATCTTGGGACGAGATTTCTTGTAGTGCAGAATTGTGACGCCCGGATAATTAAGCTATAGAAATTCCATGCTAATGATGCCACGTCACCTCGGTTAATGTTGTTAATCTTGCGTTAGTTTGAAACCGCTTCAAATTCAAGTTAAAATTATAAGTGTATTAATAAAATTCTCAAGTATGAAAACTAAAGTGTTCGAAATGTGGCAAATAATTCATAGTCAATATTGGTGGAGAAGCCAACATTTTACAAAAAGTTTAAATGCCCTAAACTATCCAAAACTGTGGCAAACATCCCAAAATTTTGCCATTTCTATTTAAACAAAATTTCAAGTGAATTCAACTACCTCTCAAACTTTTTGTGGCAGTGCCTAAAGATGCAACACCAATTTTGGACCAAGTTCCATATTTTGCAAAACTCATTTGATGGCTTAGTTAAATACAAACAGTGCATATTAAAAGAAAAAAGCAGAAAACAGAAAAGTTTTAGAAAAGGAAAATAGGTTGAGGAACTGCTACTGCTGCACTGGGCCCTAGTGGCCACAGTGCAGACCCATCCTACCAAGAGCCATCCTCCTCCTCCCCGTTCACAAAGGGGGTGGTGGCACGCATCCGAGCCACCATGGCCACGGCTGTGGTGCGTGGCGACCATCCCGCGGTTCCCCATCACGCATAAGGCCAGCCCCTGCCCCTCTCTCCCTCCCTGGAACCCTAGACCGCCCCACTCTTCCTCTCGCCTGCTCTCTCTCTTGATTTCGGCGGCGCCCGAAACCTCTGACGCCATGGCCGACCCCGTCCACGCGACAACCTTCGTCCCCAAGGGCTTGGAGCTTGTCCAGGAGCTCCATATGCCTCCGCTTCTTCATCCACGAGCACGGCCTCGAGCTAGGCTCCACTCCATCATCTGTAACAGTCTGGATTTTTGCCCTTTTCTTTTTCCTTTGATTTTCTTGGATTTCCTGTTTTGTTTTGATTTTCTTGGCTATGTGGTTCTGAAACTTGGGAAGATCATGTCTTCCAAGGTTTTATAGTGGCTTGTCACCCTCATCATCATCCCAAGATCATGTCATTTCCATCCTTGACCTAACCCAAAATTCTTTTGTTGGGAATATTCCTTTTCTGATAAAGGAATAACCCTTAAAACCCTAGGTTGTGAAGCAACCTATATTTTTCTCACTCCTAAAATTCCCAAATAATTCTCATAAATTTTTGGGTAATATCTTTCTCAAATATGGCAAAATATATCATTGGCCATGTTTCCCATCATGCTCAATAAATTCTTTTCCTATTCTGTCCTAAATGGCACTTTTAAAAGGAAGTGCTATTTATATTAGCTTGATTGACCCCAAAATTGTTGGACAGCTTTTCCTGTCCATATCATTGGATCATGCCAAAATTCAACTCAATTTGCCTAGTAAATATTCCTGAGCAATTTTTCAAAGTTCCTGTCTGAGAGAAGTGATTGTGAAGGAAGTACAATCTAGGCATATCCAAATGAGTTGCAATTTTTCAAGGTCCTTCCTATGATCTAATCATGAATCTCCACCAAATATGAGCTCATGTAACTCATCTAGGTGAGCCCAGACCCAAATCTTAGTTTTTGGTCAGATTTTCAGTTTGTGAAGCAACTATATTTTATATTGCTTCAATTGAGCTGAAAATTTACCAGGACATGCTTCTACCCATATACACTCCCTCCACCAAGTTTTACCTCAATTGGTTAATCTAATTTCCCTGGGTTATTTTTCCAAGTTTCTATCCAGAATGAAGCTTTGTGAAGCAAGTGCCACTTTGGTATTTCCAAATGGCATGAAACTTTTACAGAAGCTTCATATCATCATATAACCCCTCTATGCCAAATTTACACTCACAGAGCTGAAGTATGTGAGTGTATCATCCTAATATCTAATTCTGGCCAGTTTTGCACTTTCTACAGCAACCCCCATCTAAACTCCTCCTCTTAGTCTGATTTTTGGTGATCAGCATCACCTTAGTATGTGATCATCATCAGACAAACTAGTTACCACGTTACATAGCTGGTTTAACCACAGAGAGTTACAAACACCTTCTTACTGATTTACTTTTGGAGCTAAGTGCAAATCTCTTCTTTGCCCCTGGACTGATTTATTTCCTCATTTTGACTGAAGGCACCAAGGTCCATCCACTAGACATGGTTGGCCATGCCAAAGAGCGCCGCTTGCGCCAGTGCACGTGGTGATCACGCTGGCGTCATGGCTGCAAGCATGCTCTGGCTTGTTCCGGCCACTATGTTCATCTCCTCCCTCCTCGTCTCAACCTCAAACCTTGTCCAGGAGCTTGCCCGTGCTCGACTGCATCACCCTGCATCAATTCCTTGTCGTGGTTCGCCATCAATGCGCCGCTAGAACAGTGCTCGTGCCATGCCCTGCCCCTGACCTCCATTAGAGCACTGCTCAAGCTCACTAGCGATGCTCTAGACGTCTCCCCTCGGCTATATAAGGCATGCCCGAGCCCTCCCGCAGCTCACCCATCCCTCCCTCGCCTCATTTGGTCACCAAGATCGCCTCATCTCACCGGAGTTCATCGCCATCCACCATGGCCGCCTCGGCCTCGGCATGATACACTACAAAAAAAGACACATCCGTGAAATTTTGGGCCGAACGAATTTTTTTCTGTCATACATATGACACTTCTATGATGATAATTGTGACAAAACCCGGTATCATCATAGATGTGGTGGGCTCCTACTTCTATGACAAAAAATCATGACAGAAAATGGGCTTTTCGTCCTGGGCGTGCCGGAGACGCAACTGCATGACATTCTTTGGCCCGTCCATGACGGAAAAAACCGTGGTAGAAGCGAGGGGGAGGAAAATTTCGGGGAGTTCCCGGTTACGGTGGGAGGTCGGGGGCCGAGCGATGCACGTTTCTCTCGTACACGTACGCGTGTGTGTGCGAGGCGTTGGCTCTAACTAAACCCGAGCGAGGCGGTGGGCTCTAATTGAACCCGATCGATTGCACTGCAGGCTATGTGTTACTGAACCCGATTAAGCGATTCCTTCGCTACTGCTGCTAACTGAAGTCGATCGATGCTGCCTCTGGGATGAACAGTGAGCATTGCGGGGGGGTGGGGTGTTGGATGAACAGTGAGCGGTGGCGTTGCCTCTGGATGAACAGGACCCCGTGGTGCGGTGGAGGGCTGGATGAACAGTAGACGGTGGAGGGGTGCCCGTGGAGGGGTGGTTGAACAGGACCCCATGGTGTGGAGGGCTGGATGAACAGTAGACGGTGGAGGGGTGCCCGTGGAACAGGACCCCGTGGTGTGGAGGGCTGGATGAACAGTAGATGGTGGAGGGGTGGTTGAACAGTAGCCGGTGGAGTAGCGCGCGGTGGAGGCTGGATGAATAGGAGCCCGTGGAGGTTGAAGGAGGTCGACGGTGGAGATGAACAGTATCCCGTGGAGTCCCATTTTGCGGTATGCCACACCCCTCCTGATGAACAGGACCCCGTTTCGACCGTAGCGCTCCAACACAAGTCCGTTTCCTCCGTTTTGCGGTACGCCACACCCCTCCCGATCAACAGGACCCCCATTTCAACCATAGGAGGTCTGTTTCCTCCGTTTTGTGGTACACCACACCCCTCCGGATGAACAGGATCCCGTTTCGAACGTGGCCGATCGAACACAAGGCCGTTTCCTCCATTCTGCGGTACGCCAGGCCTCGTTTCCATTGCCTATTTTGTCCAAGCCCTCCTCATGAACACGACGCATTCCGTTGCCTCCCCATGAACACGACGCATTCCGTTGCCTCCCCATGAACACGACGACGACGCTGTTTCTCCGTTCCGACCCAACCATGTACACGAGCCCTCGTCGTACGTATGCGTGAGTAGAAGTTCGAGACCCTGCCCGTATGTACACATACGTGGCCGTATTTTCTTTCTTGCACCCTAACCGCTGTACGTACGTGTACATGCTACGTGCTCGCCTCTACTACGACACGTGTGCGCCTCTACATCAACCAGTATATATGTACGTACACGTTCGCGACCAGAATGACAACGCTACGTACGCTTCGACCAGTTGGGTCCCGACTATCAGGCACTTCCTTGCGTGCGAAGATGTAGCTGGTGGGTCCCAGCAGTCAGGGGGCGAATCATTTTGTTTTTTTTGCCCGGACGCACTTCCTTGCGTGCGAAGGTGTAGCTGGTGGGTCCCAACAGTCGGGGAGGAAAGGTTTTTTTTCATGAAATACGGTGGCCCGTCAGGTGGATCCCCGCTGTCAGGTGGAGGAATAATTATTCTGCATGTAATAAGGAGGCACTTCCTTGCTACGGCCGTGGACCCAGCTGTCAGCCTCTCCACGTATAGTCCACGTCAGATGGAAGTTGTTCCTTGACCATGTTGACCATGCCGCGCCGAGAGCACCAGGGCGGTGGACGACGGCGAGGCCTAGGAAGGGGACGACGGGGAGCCGGGGAAGACGCGGTAGTGGAAGCCCACGCGGAGAGGAGGACGAGGGTTCACTAGTTCGGCTACGGTGTGAGGCTGCCGTCGCCGTAGGGCCTGGCCAACGGTGGGAATAGTAGGGGCAGTGAGGCCTCGTGCGAGAGCACAGTCGGCCACAGGAGGCAGGAGCATGCGGCAAGACCAGCGCTGCTTTGGGCGGCTGGAGCAAGAAGACCAGAGGTTGAAGAAGCACTACGGCCGTTGGATGGACATCGTACGGTCACTGGAGCTAGAATCATTCATATTGACTAAAGTTGACAAAGGCCCCCGTCCCAGTCAACTTAGTAGGCCCACAAGTAAGCCTCCCACCACGCTGGGTCCCAGTTAGCAGGAGGAGTATTCATTTTTTGTGCGTAATAAGGAGGCACTTCCGGTGGGTCCGAGCTGCAGCGGGGGAAACGTTTTCCCCATGAAATACGCTGGCCCGTCCGGTGGGTGTCGGGACCCCGATCCTAAGTCACCCCGATCTAGCATGTAACACATCAAATCACTTTGCGGCCTCACGCACGGTATTTCCACGGGTGCCACCTTACCTGGCCCGGGACCGTTTGCGCCTTTTGGCTCACGTATATGATAGTGTCGCTAGCATCCATATGACAAAGAACCCGGGCCGACATGGCTAGTCGTGAACCCAAAGCGGCACTAACCTATGAGGACAGGCATACATGAATCACATCGAGCATGTCGGTCATCAACGTGAGAATCCGGGCTGTAGCACTGGGCTAACAGGACTCCGGTAACCCGGGCTGTAGCAGGCTAGGCTGGACTCCGGATGTCACCGCGTGACATTTCCCCGAAGGGACAGACACAGGAACGAGGTGAAACACATGCCGGCCAGTCAAGTGTCCTGAGCAGTAGTGCTGGGCTATCAGGACTCCGGTGAACCGGGCTGTAGCGGACTACTATCGCTCAGAAAGCACTAGACTACATTTCCCCATATGATAGGCTGCCAAGGATAAACAACTAGATTTTCGGATCCCACACATAGCAATACACGTTACACGTACGCATAACATGCAAGTATGTGCTGTACAACATGGCATCACAACATAATGCAAACTCATATAGATAAAGGCCCAAAAGAGCCACATAGCATTAAGTACAAGCAAGGGTCACATGACCCATCATTCAGAGCATACAAGCAGCAAGCGGAAGCATTACATGTCTGAGTATAGACAACTACAAAAGAAAAGGCTGAGAAGCCTGACTATCTACAAGACCCTCCCAAGGGTACAAGATCGTAGCTGAGGTAACAAGCTACTCGTCGAAGTCCAAGCGGAACTACTAGTAAGACAGATGTCTCATCTGCAAAACATAAATAAAGCAAACGTGAGTACAAAGGTACTCATAAAGACTTACATCAGATCCTATCATATATGCATTTGTATCAAGAAGGTAATGTGGGGTTTAGTTGCAACAAGCCAACTTTGACTCATTGGCTATCCTGTTCTACGACAACGAGAAACTTCTTTGAGATGAGGTAGTGCACACGAGTCCACTAATCACCACATCAATACACCACTATGGATTCATCCTCGTCTCCCTACGAGAAGGCCATCCATAGCACTCACACTTGTCTTGAGCATTTTAGAGTATCCACTTTAAGTTGTCTATGTACCACGTAAGCATCCAAGAAGTGCATAACCGAGGACCCGGCTATTCGAATAGATCATGATAACCCTGCAGGGGTGTACTTCATCACACACACTCTGACCACTTATCACCATATACACGTCATGTATCTCGGCAACCTTCAAGCGGAAGCCTAGCGAGGGTGTCGGCCACGACCTGACTAACCACGCAAGACTCTAGTCCAGGTTTATCACCTATTTGGGTTCCATCCGCAAGGAGATCCGGCCGAGCTTTCGCTCACGGCCCCAAACGATGTGTACAGGGTTCCCGAGCCCAGCATCCGGGTGCCACTCGGTACACCGGGCCACGGTGCCTAGTCTGTCCCAAGTCCACCCTGCCGGGTGCCACTCGGTAGAAGAATAGCACTACCTACAAACACCAGAAACTAGTTGCAACTCCTGGATAGAGATCAAGTTGATTAATAAGTCGAGAGAGCTTGGAGCGCCCGAAGCCCAATGTGTGGTAGTAGCTAGTCATTGGACAACTTACACAGAACTCAGTTCTTAAGGACGGTCCCAATGAGACAACCCACCATGTACTCCTACATGGCCTCTCACCGCTACCTTTACCAAATCGTGTTCACACGCTTAACTCTTAGCATCAGAACAAAGCATAACACTCCAATCCATTCCCAATGAATCGGACCTGACACAACTCTAAGCAATAGTAAGCATGGCATGGTGGAAG
Organism: Triticum aestivum; assembly: GCF_018294505.1. Classification (NCBI taxonomy): domain Eukaryota; kingdom Viridiplantae; phylum Streptophyta; class Magnoliopsida; order Poales; family Poaceae; genus Triticum; species Triticum aestivum. The sequence goes on from NC_057797.1 coordinate 87,278,350, forward strand.
CATAACATGGCTCAATCAACTCCTACACATGCTAGTGGGTTTCAACTATTTACTGTGGCAATGACAGGTCATGCAGAGGAATGGGTTCAATTACCGCAGCATAAAGTAGAAGTTGAATCGTTGTTGCCCTAATGCAATAAATGAGAGCAGGAGCGAGAGAGTAGGATATTATCGTAATGAACAAGGGGGGGGGGGGTTGCTTGCCTGGTAGATCAACAAGGAAAGCACTGCTCCTCAGACAGGTACTCTCGAACACTTTCTGGAGCAGGACCTATCGAGAAGGAACGGTGTCGGAAATCAATACACAATCATAAGCAACATTATGATGCATGAACATGGCATGGGTATGTGATGTGCTTTGAGCTAATGCATCTAGTATTCAAATTGAATGAAGTCCATTTGAACCAAGGGTTCAAATGCAACTCCAAGTTAAGCTCTTATATATGCCATAAGTGTGTTTTCATTTATACAGCATGTATAGGTTGGTTTGTCATGCATGAAAATGGTACAGATGGATAGATTGAATTTTTCTGATAATTTTTCATATATAAATTATTTCAATCTGAGCTACGGTTGAATTTCTACGAATTTTTGAAGTTCATATCATTTTCTAGAATTTCCTGATTTATTTTAATTCCAGAAAAGATATATTGCGTCAGCATGACAGCAGCATTGCGTCACCAGGTCAAAGGCAGTTGACCAGGTCAAACCTGACCTGTGGGGCCCACTGGTTAGTGACCCAGTGCTGCCTAGGTCACAGACAGGTGGGGTCGGGTCAACGCCACATCAGCATAGTCAAAGCTGACACGTGGGCCCACTGTAATTAAATTAAACTAAACGTGAATTAACAGTGGTCAATTAAGGGCGTGGGGCACATGTAAAGTGGTTGATTAGGGGCGTCATTAGCAGCTAATGACATAGCCACGTCAGATACGCCGGCGATAAGTAGCCGGTGACCACAGAACACGGCGGCGAGCTTCGGAAATCGCCGTCCGGCGACGGTTTGGCGCGCGACTAGGCTCTACGCAAAGCCTGGAGTGCTCCGCAGGGTGCAGGAAGTAGCAGCTCCGGTGGTCCAAATCGATGGCGGCAGCGACTTGCGCGGCGGCCGGGGTTCGGGTGAGCTCGGGGTCGAGGCTACAAGGGCCATGGCGAAGCGGGGTTAGCGCCTATGGCTTCTACGCGGTGCGGCGAACACGTTGGAAGCATGCTCGGGACCAAAAGGTCACCGGAATGTCGCCGGCGTCGAGCTCGTGCGGCGGTGCGTCTCGGCTCCGGTGGAGGAGGCAGCTAGGGCGCAAATTAGGCAACGGGGCATGGGGGAAACGGTGCAGAGGCTCACCGCAGTTCTTCTGGTGCTGCTGGCGAGGCAGGGGAGGCACGGGGTCCGGCGAATCGACGACGAAGTCGCCGGCGGCCGCAGGTTGAAGAAGAGCTCGAAGGCGACGCTGCAGGGCTTCCCGAGGTGCGTGACTTGACGGAGAGGTAGCCGGCGATGTGGCGGAGCTCCTGGGCGCAGTGGCAGGGCGAGGGGTGGCCGGTGGCCGCGGTGGTGCTCATCGGTGGCGGCGGGCGCGTTCGGACGCGGGAGAGAAAGCGAGGGAGAGGAGAGGAGAGGACCGTGGGAGAGTGAGAGGGGTACGGGGCATCGTGGCGGCGTCCAGGGAGGCCAGAGCGAGGAGGAGGGAAGCAGGAGGTGGCGGGGCGACGTGGCCACGGCGTGCGTCGTGCCCGGCTTCTCCTCTGCCTACTGGCAAGAGGTAGAAGACGGGGCTGCCCCTGGTGGGCTGGGCCGCCAGGTGGGCTGGCCAGCTGGGCCACCTGGTAAGCGCCAGGTAAGTTGTTTTTCTATTTTTGTTCTGTTTCTATTTATCTGACATTTGTTCTGATTTAGTAATAATACTAAATCAATTTATTTTCTTCTGAAAATTAATGTAGGAAATTAATTGGATTATTTCGAAGCCCCACAGTGAAAATCAGAATTATTGGACAATATTTCATATATATAAAAATATTTATCCAACGCAAATAATTACTAGATTAATTCCAAATGGCCAAAATAAATATCTATGAGCTCCTAATAATATTGGTTTGATTTTTATCTCTGTCCAATATTTTCAGAGAGCAACATGAACATTTTCTTGGACCTTTTTGGAGCAATTTTTATCTGGGTCATTTCCAGAGATGATTTCTGAGGGTTTCACAAATCCTCATTTCAAATTTAAATAGAATTTAAACATGATGCACACATGAAGGGCTAGCCTAGGTCATACCAGAACTAGGGATGTGACAGTGGGTCCGAGCAGTCAGGGGGGAAACGTTTTTTTCGCGAAATAAGGTGGCCCGTCCGGTGGGTCCCTGCTATAAGGTGGAGGAATAATTATTTTGCGCGTAATAAGGAGGCACTTCCTTGTGGCCGCCTAGACCCAGCTGTCAGCCTCTCCACGTACAGTACTCTTCCAATGGAAGTCGGTCGTTGACCATGTTGACCACGCCGCGCCGAGAGCACCAGGGCGGTGGTCTGGACGACGGCGAGGCCTAGGAAGGGGACGACGCGGAGCCGGGGAAGACGCAGCAGTGGAAGCCCGCGCGGATAGGAGTACGATGGTTCACTAGTTCGGTTGCGGTGTGAGGCTGTCGTCGCCGCAGAATAACATGGGGTGTGGGTGAGTGGAGGGATGGCCTGGCCAACGGTGGGAGTAGTATGGGGGCGGTGAGGCCTCCGCAGCAGCATAGCCGGCCACGGAAGGCAGGAGCAAGCGGCACGACCGGCGTTGCTTTGGGTGGCTGGACCAAGAAGACCAGAGGTTGAAGAAGCACTACGGCCGTTGGATGGACATCATACGGTCACTGAAGCTAGAAACGTTTATTATTGACTAAGTTGACAAAGACCTTGGTACGCTCCAACTTAGTAGGCCCATAGGTCAGCCTCCGAAATGGTGCGCCCCAGATGTCAGGGGGAGGAATCATTTTTTGGGCGGCCGAAGCTAAGAATATCCGAGATTGAAGAAGAAGCACGACATCCGTTGGATAGACATCCAACGGCCACTGCTGCCAGAACCTTGTGTTGACTATAATAAGTTGGCAAAGCCTTGCATACGCATCAACTTATTTTTTTAGGGGACGCAAGTGTGTGGCAGAGAACTTATAGCCCATTTGTGTTTTGTAAGAACGTATAGCCCATTTTGGAATTAAATGGAATTTACAACGGCCCATTTACAGTTTGTTAAAAGTACAACCCATTTTCTAGCTAGTACAATGATTAATAATTTCAACCAACCGTTGAAGACAGAATTCAATAAAATTTCCCACATTTTGATGGGCTCCAAAATATTTTTATCCCGAAATTTCTAGTCAGATTAAATATAAATTTGTATTATGTAAAAATCCAACGAAACATTGCGTGCGCAACAATGAAAATTTAAGATTTTCAAAATCCATAAATAATATTTTATAAACTAATTTCGTGTTTGGTGCATTTTTTATAGTTACTACCCAGTTTTTATAATTACATCCCATTTATTATTTTTATAGCCCATTTTCCTATTAAGCCTAATGCATCCCTCCTAGGAAAGATTTGCAGCCCAGCAGGGCGGAGAATAACAAGTTGACCTTGCCTGGGTATTCCTCAAAAAGACGTATAGCTGGGCTAGCCATTTTCATCTTGAAAAAATTAGTATCTGGGCTGGATATCTGGCCTGGGCTAGACGAGCCACAGCCCGCCCAGTTAATACCCTGCTCTCCTCTGAACAACAACGAAATCATCTCCAAGGAAAACTCTGCAGTGCTCACGCCTCAAAAACACAAATACTGCTCGAGCTGCTTGGTCCCAGCTGTCGGCCGCACCTTATGCAATTCTCTTGTTTATATTGACTACATAGGTTGACAATGGTGTGGGACCGTGATGTCAGGAAACCAGAAGAAAGCAAAAAATAAAGTTGTACATAATAAGGAGGCACTTGCGTACGTACGGCTATGGCCCTAGTGGGTCCCTAGTGTCATCCAGTCAAAATAAAGTCATCTCCTGAATCCTCATGTTTGTTGACGATGTTAACAATGCTCGGTGCCACGGCGAGCGCAACAACTTGAAGGACAACGGAGAGGGCCTCGCGGCCCTACGGATGGTCTGATACAGCGCCCGCTACTCACTCAGTAAGCTAGGATCATCGGACACCTATGAGCACCTTCGAGAAACTAAGACGGCATGAAACGGTAAGGCCGCGCTTGGGAGCTCTGGTTTATTCCAAACCTGTATTAATATACAAGTGTAATTTACTCGTCATCGAAAACAACGCGTAAAATATAGGCGTAATGAAACCGAGGGCCCAAGGTCTGTAAGTAAAACTGGCGGGTTACGCGTGTAATTCGAGAGACCAGTGTATATTTTACAAGCACTGCTATATGGACGACATTACCAGACGATACATGCACAATGTGCGTATCATGCCATCCATGGGCAAGGCTGAAACAACAGCTAACGGCTGGATTAGCAATCGTTCGAGTGTCGTTCAACGTATTTATCATGTGTCAAGTACTTCCGATATTTTACTAGTCGAAATCGACCAACCAAGCGCCTTCGCCCAAGACCATCTGCTTTAATTTACAAGCGTCAGTTTTACAAGCGGTTTTGGCTGGAAAACGATGATCCAATCACGGCCTAATATCATGAGTTGGTCGGAAGATCATATGGTTTCACGTCTAACCTACCCGACTTGTCATATAGGCTATGAATGAAACATCAGACGATGAACTTCTTAAGCATGGAAACAACAGAAGAGGATGATCTTCTTAACAAGCAAATCAATGGCATTAGATTGACATGCAAAACAATATGAAGCATTATTCTCAGGAGGCACGGTGAACAACTCATGATGCCGCGTGGCACAACATTCCAAGGTCAACTTTGCAATCAAACACAAGGCCTGGCATTACATAGAAAATATTCAGAACAAACTCTTAACACAGGAATATCTCAGCAGAGTAACTATTTACTTCTAAACTGAACACAGGAATAGGAAAAAACACTCGACGCTGCTCAGAGGAAGGGCGTCCCACTCAAAAATATCAAATGCATGTCTTCTGGCTAACATCAATGAGCAAATTTTGACAAGGTTTTCCAATTCCAATATATTAAACTAACGTCTTCTTGCTAACATCAATGATTAAACTTTGACAAGCTTTTCCCATTCAAAATATGTAATGCCTATGATCGTGGAGTCCTGTCGCTTCTTGCTAACATCAATGATTAAACTTTGACAAGCTTTTCCCATTCAAAATATGTAATGCCTATGATCGTGGATTCCTGTCGCTTCTTGTACTTGTTTGGGCACTTCTTGCCCAGGGCACTCCACGTGTTGTTAAATTGCCAATGGTCTCTGCAGACTAGTCATGTCATCAATGTCTAATATTTATGGCACCGGCTGTAGCAATGGAGGGATTCGGTGCCAAACTAAGAAAAGGTGAAATTGGCACCTCTTTTGGCCTACATAGTGGAAGGCCTAATACGCTGTAAAGCTTCTCGGTCATTCCTTCTGTAATGTAGCGCAAACAATGACTGCTTCTTTGCGCAAAGTGGAACGACCAACTGGACCCAGTAATGCACCAATTTGCCTTGGACACATTGGCTCCTTTTGTGCAGTTGAACTAAAATCGAAGTCGGAATAAAACCGAGCTTTAATTTTGATATCCCTGGAAGCAACAAAAGGTATAAGGGAAACAATTACTGAGAAATAACGGTTGATGACTTGTACTCCCAGAAGAAAAACATCTATTGATCTACCTTATCTTAATGGGAAACAAAGCAGGAGAGTAGCAATTCTCAATCAGTGTGATTCATTCATATTAACTGAGACATTATCTTAACAATGCCTTGTTTCAAGATGTATACAGAACGAAAAAGTAGAAAAGTATCATTCCTAAAACAATGCGAATGATTCATTTTAACAGAGACATTATCTTAACAATACCTTGGTTAAACATGTAGAAAGAACTACAAAGCAGGATAGTACCATTTGTAAAACACCGTAAGTCTGTAACTGATATATAATAACAGAGACATTATTTGAACAATACATTTCTTAAACATGTACTCTGGCCGATCCCTAACAGAAATGGTACTCCTGCCGATCCCTAACAAGTGTTTGCAGTTTTGAACTAAGATTTAGTTCCAAGGTAGAGTGGGTGCAACAACAGTATGTGCTTCCATCTTCTTATAAAGGGGGTGATGTAGAGTTTGTTGTAACAAAGCAATAAGCATCATGTCTGGGTTGGTTCCATTTTTGTTCACTACATAATGGGAAAAGACAGCAATACAATAGCTTCAATTCAACATTTATTTAAAACAATACCTATACAAGTAGCACAACATCTCAAAGCACACTGCACAATCATGTGGATGAAGGCCTATACTGACCTTTCATGAGACCGACAATGATAAAATACGAATCTGCCAACACGAATAGGAAATCCAATCTTGTTTTGTGCAGTTGCACTGAAGTCCAGCAAAGTGTTTTGCGTAGCTAAGCAAAATGTCGCAATAGCAACAAGTTGAATAGATATCCCTGTATAAACAGAGGCAAAAAAAGAATAAATTACTGGCTAATAAAGGAGGATGAAACATGCAGCCACAAAAATGGTAATCCCGCCAATCCCTAACAAGTGTTGCAGTTTGAAATAAGATTCAGTAGTTAATTCTGAGAGTGGCATCAATTACTAGCTTATAAAGGGGGTGATGCTAAATTTCTTGTAACAAAGCAACAAGCATCATGTCTGGGTTGGTCCCATTTTTGTTCACTACTTAATGGGAAAAGACAGCAATACAATAGCTTCAATTCATAATTTATTTAAAACAGTACCAATACAAGTAGCACATCATCTCAAAACACACTGCACGATCATGTGGATGAAGGCAAGTACCAACCTGTCATGACGCACACAAGATCACATACGAATTTGCCAACACGAATAGGAAATCCAATCTCGTTTTGTGTAGTTGCACTGAAATCAAGCAAAGTGTTTCGCGTAGTGAAGCAAAATGTCACAATAGCAACAAGTTGAATAGATATCCCTGTATAAACGGAGGAAAAAAAGGAATCAATTACTGGCTAATAAAGGAGGATGAAACATGCGGCCACAAAAATGGTAATCCCGCCAATCCCTAACAAGTGTTGCAGTTTTGAAATAAGATTCAGTAGTTAATTCTGAGAGTGCCATCAATTACTGTCTTATAAAGAGGGTGATGCTGAATTTCTTGTAACTAAGCAACAAGCATCATGTCTGGGTTGGTCCCATTTTTGTTCACTACTTAATGGGAAAAGACAGCAATACAATAGCTTCAATTCATCATTTATTTAAAATAGTACCAATACAAGTAGCACAACGTCTCAAAGCACACTGCACAATCATGTGGATGAAGGCCTGTACCGACCTTTCATGAGAAGACCAACATAAAATACGAATCTACCAACACAAATAGGTAATCCAATCAAGTTTTGTGCAGTTGCACTGAAATCAAGCAAAGTTGCCGGTGTGACATTTAAGTTTTCTATAGCAACAAGTTGAATAGATATCCCTGTTTTAAGAGGCAAAAAATAAAACAATTACTGGCCAATAAAGGAGGATGAAACATGCGGCCACAAAAAGAAGCATCTACCTTATCTTGATGGAAAACAAAGTATAGGACAGTAGCATTTCTAAAATGGTTGCATTGATTCATATTAACAGAGAAATTCTTTTAAAACAGATCAGTAGTTAATTCTGAGATTAACAATAGCAAAATAGCTACATGGGACATGCCAGCACCATGTGCGTCCACACGTATAAATGGGTGATGCAGAGTATGTAGCCAAGCAACATATATGCACTGGTCCCATATCTGTTCTCTTTGAACCTTCTTCCTATGTGAGGGCAGCAAATCTAGTCATGCACAAACTACCCGACCCCCCAGTTTCTTTCCCTTTTCAACAAAGAGATTGGTTCCTTATAGATGCGTGTACTGGGTTACCCCCTTTTTCCCTTTTCGACCTACAAACCGGCTGGATAACCAGTCTATACTACTTTCCTCCCCTCCTTTCCTCATTGAACCACGTCCTAGATTCTTGCTCCAGCCCACCGCACCCTTCTTTCCTCTTTGAACCAAGACCTAGATTCGACTACAGATCGAAAAAGATCCACATACAGCTAGAGCAATGACGGTTTCAAAGAAACTTATACCTTAGGGTCGTCGGGATGTGGCAAGGCGTGCGGCGGGAGGCCGGATCTGCCCACACTATGTACGGCAGCGAGGAAGAAGGGGTCGGTGGCCCTCCCGCATAGGCGCTGGGTGAAAGAGAACAGTGCAGCCGGTAGTGGATTGCCTCCCTCGCCGAAGGCGATAGAGTGAACGCTGCACCTCCTCCCCTTCCCGGTGCGACGGGATACGGACGTCGCCTTCACCAGCTGTGAGGGGGGAGAGAGAGACAAGAGGCCAACGCAGTCTTGTTTAGATCTGGTGAAGAGAGAGTGAGAGACTGTGAATATAGCAAACCCTAGCAAATGAACGCTGAGCCTCCAGCGTGTAACATATATGTAGTGCGGCGAGTGTGTGGAGAGTGCAAACCCTAGCGAACAAGCGCCGAGGCTCCCGCTTATATATATACTACTGTAGTACAGACTGAGCTCCGGTGCCTTCACTGCACCTGCTTTTGGCTGTATGACAGGTGAGCCAGCCACATTTTGGGCCCACCTGTCGTAAATCCAAAGGCAGGTGCACTAAGTCAATGAAGCTGCGTCCATATAGTACTCTCGTGTAGACGACTAAAATATAGTGGAGTGATTTTCTTATTATCTCCATAACAATCATTTTAAATTGTGTAACTACGAAACGAAACTCTTTATTTAATGTACAGTGAAGAAAACTAGTACTACTTCCGATGAACTAACGATCCACGCCCACGCGTCCTGGTCACACTTCCTGTCCTTCATGTGTGGTACACTACCCTCCCTTAAGAAAACTCGATCAAAAACACGCCCCCGCTTCCAGGTCGCGAGAGTCGTCGCGCACACACACATAGACATAGACATGCATATCCATGTTTACGTAAAATTCCATTTCCATCTCCATCTCCATCTCCAATCATATTTGTCCAACTGGCACATTATTTACGTTGTTAATTATATAAGCAACAATATTAACCTACAACATCTCTTGTTTGCACACGTCCAGACCGCTGCCACGGCCGGTCCTAACCAACCCAAACCCTCTTCATCACCTGCGCGTGCTTCCCGCCTGAAACAGTGAGTGTCGCATTCATGCCCGGCCAGAGCGGACGCGACCTCTCACTGGCACCAGCATTGAAGCGGCGCTTCGGCCGAGAGAGCGTCGCCCGCGCCGCTTCCGGGTGCACGCGGCTGCTCCGCGTTCAAAGGTCGCAATAGCCAGCTACAACATGCGCGATCTATTCTAGTGGTAAGTTCTTGGGAGTCCGTGCTACAGCTAGCGGTCCTCCTCCAACTCGTCAATCTCTTCCAGTAGTGCTAGTACTCCATGGCGTGATCCATCGACAAGCAGGCAGGAAAGTTATGGTATACTACTCGGTTTGCGGTGAGTGGCATGCCGAGCGACCGTGTGGGGTCGAGCCGCGGAGGAGGGTGAGACACGAACACGACAGACGTGATTTAAACGTTGGTTTTGCTCGATGGCGCGATCCAACGAAACGAAACGTTGGTTTCTCTCCGTTTCCATTTTTTCTCTGGAAAAACAGAAATTTTTCCACTCCATTTTCATTCCTATTCCAAGGTTTCCCCGTTACAACATTCCATCAAATACAAAGGAAAACTAACACGCATGCTGATGCATCTCAATGATTCACAGATCATAGCCAATATTTACTTCACAACTAAAGAAAAAAGTTGTGAGAGCGTGTACGATAGAAAAACTACTGATGGGGTCACTACGACTTAAACCCTAAACCCTAAACATGATTTAATTTCCTGACCAGGTAGAACCTGTCGAAGGAAAGACGGCTGGCACCCTCGGATCATACGATGCTTTTGTGCAGTTCCACTAAAATCGACCTGAGCATCCCTGATGGCAAAGATATTGAAGAAGTGTGATTAGAATAATAGTACTGGCACTAGTTCATGAGACATAAACTCATCACAAGTAGAAGCCGGTAGAAGTAGAGAAAGATCAACATGGAGATGGAGCTACGGCAGTGGAGCAAGCCAGCTCCAAAAGGAAGATGGACTACCTGGGATGTCGGGCTGTAGCTAGAAGGGCGGTTGGGATGCGGCATCGGCCCATACCGTGGTGACCCCCGATTGGGACGCACTAACTGTGGGTTTTCGCCCTTGCCGATGTCGACCGCGTCTACGCAGAACATTGTTCCCTTCCCCCAGCTGCGGGATCAGGCCCGTCGTTTTATGCTTGTGAAGAGAGCAACCTAAGCAAGCAGTCTTGTAGCTTAGGCTCCTGCTAGTGTATATATAGTGGTTTTCTTTTTCTCTCCATATCAACCATTTTATATTGCGTACGTGTCATTCAAGAGTGAAATGATGGTTGCTTCTTCCGACTAACTTACTGTGTGATTTGACTGCTCCTTAGTGGCCCCTACACGTACTCCCCCTACGTGTATGCAACAGTCACACGTACACATGGACGCAAAAACGCGCGCGACACCCTAATGCATGCATGTCTGAGCACACGAGGAACACACACGGTCACGCTCAAGTGCTCAACCTACACGTGCATGCACACACATACTCAGTCAGGGTGAGCTATTGACCGTATGAACACCGGAATATATATATATATATATATATATATATATATATTAAGCGCAATGAGCGTATTATGAAGTCCACTGACCGTATTTTTACAAATATACTGTGACAGACAGTGTATTTATCTCGTTTGAAATTAAGCCATATTAATCGGAGAGGAGGCAGCATGGACTAGCATTACTTTGCCGTGTCCCGTCAACTTGCCGAACGAGGAGAAGGTTGCAGGACGGGAGAAGCTTGCGCGCGGTGGCTCGCAGGACAAGGAGAAACTTTTGACTAATGGAAGCTCTCCCTCGCTTAGGCGGTGGATGTGCAACAGCTAATTCGGTGTCAGATTGCCAGAAGCATACACTATACTAATAGTGCTATTATTGTTCGACTTCCCGAACAGCCAAGTGCAAAGTTTACTAGTACTACTACTATAGTCCATAAAGGTACGTACTATACTAGTACTAGGAACCGGATGGAGGAGCGCCTGCACTCTTATTATAATTTTAAAATGTGATAAAGCAATCTTCAACACATTTGGTTCTCTTCGAGGGTTCTCTCATGTGATAATGGAAGTTGATTGCATGGAACACTCGCCACAATTCTCGCTCAATTCTGGCTCATATCCTGTTACAAATAGTAGAGCTCAGTAATATTTCCTCGTTTTTGTTATTCAGCATGTAAACAGGTCAGCAAACCTTGCGGCGCATCTTCGTGCGAACCGTGCTTGCTGCACTTTGAATGTGGCCGAGAGCTGGCTTGATGAAACACCTCGCTTCCTACTTCCTATTTTGCGGGGTACCTCGCTTCCTAGTGACCAGTGTCTTGGCTGATCGTCCTAAGAATGCTTATATATGAATAAAGCTCTCTCATTTATCCGCAAAAAAGATTAAGCCATATTAAGCGGAAAGGAGGGAGTATGGACTAGCACTACTTTTTGGTGTGTCCCCTCAACTCGCAGAACGAGGAGATGCTTGCATGACAAGGTGAGGCTCGCTTATGCCTTTTGACTAATGCAACCTACCCTCGGTGGACATGCATCAGTCCATTTGGTGTCAGATTGTTAGAGGCATACACTGTAGTACCCAACATGCGGAGTACCATCATTGTTCGACTTCACGAAGGGGCAAAGAGCCAAGCGCAGTAGTATGCATACTTGGTTTTTCACCTTCATACTACTCCACCCTCCGTCACAGTTTACAGGGCGTGCTTCATTATGATGCATTTCTCTCAATGCATTTCCACCACCAGCGAGGCTTTAGACGCGTTTGGTTTAATGCTCAATTAATTAGGGTGTGGTAACCGCAATATTCCCTCTAGTAATAGATGCTCAATCATACACTTTAGTCCACAATTTTCTCTCCATGTACTGTACTACTACGGAGTGCTTGCATGTGTGTACCCGGGGTGGAAGCACTGCATGCATGTGTGTACGCATTATTCCCTCTAGTAATAGATGCCGTGCTATAACTACCAATGCTATTGTTCAGGCCGATTGCTAGTCGCCTTGGTCCCACAGATTTTTTTCTTTTTTCTGAGGCGCGCTGTATAAACAGTGACGGATGGAGTAGTATGAGCAGATTCAAAGAAGAGCGTATTGATGGTTGCTTCTTCAGAGCAACTTACAGTGGGACTTATGATTTGACTGCTCATTACTCACTATTAATGCTACCCAACGACCGGGCTGAGTCTCCCATGCGGTTGTGCACTACCCCCTCGGTTCTTAAATATACTCTGGAGTATTTGTCTTTCTAGAGATTTCAACGAGTGAGTACTCAAATATTTGTCTTTTTAGAGATTTCAAATGGACTGGCACATACTGATGTATATAGACATATTTTAGAGTGTAGATTCGCCCATTTTGCTCCGTATTTAGTCACTTGTTGAAATCTCTGTTAAGACGAATAGAATATTTAGGAACGGAGGGAGTACACATATGAAGCAAAATGAGTGAATCTACACTCTAAAATATGCCCGTTTGAAATTTGTAAAAAGACAAATATTTAGGAACGAAGGAGTATAATTTTGTGCATGGCACATGGACCCAGATGATGAAGAGGCTTCTGGCAATGCTATCAAGCTTCCATCATTTGTTTACATAATTGACGTACTATACACATAATTTTCCAGCGACATGAAATTGTACAATGGTGTGAGCTTTCAGCTTTTGTTCCGCGTGTCTTGCCATCGATGCTCTTTCGGAAACAATAAAAACCTAACTTCCTTGCTAATGCATGTCAATTATTAGTAGAACAGAGCTAATAATTACATCACAACTGAAGGCAAAGTTGTGAGAAGGTGTTAAATTAAAATTGATCCATGCTTTTATTGGCAACAATGTCCCCCCAACTCTATCTAAATCAACAAGGCATGTTGGGAAAAAAGTAGCTGTTTGGAGCATGCAACATTCTGATCATTTTGTGCAGTTCCACTAAAATAGAGTTGAGCGTCCCTGTTCCAAAGATATCAAGTGTGATTACGATAATAGAGGACTGCTGATGAAACAATAAACACACAAATAGAAGCCGGTCACCTTTGCAGTCTCTCTTAAGACTAACTAGTTGGAGAAGATTAGGCTCGGAGTTGGATGAGGAGGATAGAGCAAAACCAATCTCCCTTTGTGCAGTCACACTGAAATGTAGAGATGCTGCCCGTGTGACATTTTAGTACAACTACACAAAACACTCTTAAGAAAAAAGTGATTTGTGCAGTTCACCAAAAGGTCACAATAGCAACGAGGTGAAATGGATAGCCCTGTTTGCAAAATAGAGGTAGAAAGGAAACAATTACTGGCCAATAACAGTTGATGACACATGCGGCAACAAAAAATAAGCATATTCCTTGTCCTAAGGGAAGATAACAACACGGTTGTGTTTGTCTAAAACGGTGTGAGGACGAGAATGCAATATGGGAAGTACGCCGGACGAGCTACGTTTTGGGCAAAGAACTATGGAAGATCCACATGCAGCGACGTGGGAAAACGGGCAGTGGAGCAAGGCCGGAGGGGATACCTGGAGGTCGTCGGGATGTAACTAGGTGAGTGGCGGCGGGCGGAATCTGCGAGCAGGTGGCGTAGGCCCTGCCGCGCCGGAGCTTGGTCAGAGAGAACAACATGTACCGCAGATTCGGACATGCTGCCTCGGCGCCGTCGAACGGAGAAACGATGCACTTCCTCCCTTTCCCCCGACGGACGGGATGCGGCCGGATCAGTGACCAACGGTGAGAGAGAGAGAGGCCACCGCACTTCCTTTCCCCCGGCGGACGGGATGCGGCCGGATCAGTGACCAACGGTGAGAGAGAGAGAGGCCACCGCACTTCCTTTCCCCCGGCAGACGGGATGCGGCCGGATCAGTGACCAACGGTGAGAGAGAGAGAGCGGCCACCGGAGCCTTGTGTGAGATACTCTGAAGAGCGGACTACCTTTTCCTCCATAAAAATCGTTTTATATTCTGTGTATGTGCCATTGAGCGCTATAACTTTATTTAAAAATAACGTAGCAACGCGTCAAGTCGAACTTTGTTTCGTGCATGCGTGGTACACGAGCTCCCTAGGTAAATAACTGCTACAGGCATTCAAATTAGCCCGTGGGCTGCATTTCGTAAAGAAATGAGCTCCACCGTGTACCCGCGCGGGTGTGGCTGGGCACGAAGCGTGAGTACGTGCACGGTGCACCTATTCTCTTCTTGTATACGTACACCACCTACGTGGGGTTGTGTGAGAGAGATACAAACCTAGAGATATATAGTGTGTGGGTTCTTGAGAGTTTTTTTTGTGGGGGGGAGTCAATCAAAATATTTAACATATGCAATGTGTGTGAAATAGTCCTGGATATAACATATATATAGAGGGGGCTATCCACGAGAAGAGAGTGGAGGTATCATCGGCTTGAGGTGTCCATAGAATCGAAGAGAGGGATGATGTGTGTGTGTGTGTGTGCGCGCGCGTGATCGATAAAGAGTGCCATCGAATTTGTGTGTGCCCACATCAAAGATATAGAGTGGCTGGCCTACTGGAACGTGAGATGGAACATGTGCAGTTTGTCTCTATGGCATGGATACCTACCTGCAGCGCTCAACTATCAGTGTGTGGTGGGGGAAGAGGGAGGCCCAATTAACTATAGAGGTACAATGGCTGGTATATGTGTGGAGGAGGAGAGAGGCCTACCTCATGTATTAAGGAGATCGATCTGCCTCATGTATTAAGGGAGATCGATCGGCATCCATGCATATGTGCAGGAGACGAATAAGGTTGGGAGAGAGACCGAGCTAGAGTGTTGGAGGGGGTGGTAGTGGAGTTGCTTCTAACAAATGGTGGGATAGGCTTGCTAGACAAACAGAGGGCACACCCGCAATATCAATAAGAGAGTAGATGGCTGCTTGTTGTCTGTGCACGTGCGTGTGAGAGACGGGTCAGGAGGCATGCACGAATGATGAGGGGGGACGATGTGGCTGTGGTAAGTAGACGTAACTACATAGGAAGATCAATCGCCCTTTGTAAGAGAAAGGAAAGACATAACTTGTGAGGTATGTAGATCGATGGGGGGGTAGTTAAAGTCGATCTAGGTATATGTTGGGAGATCGATCAGTATACATGCATGTGTGTGTTAGAACAAATGAGGCACGAGGAGAAGGATAGAGAGAGAGGGATGCATGTAGGAGGTGGTACGAGAGGCATACTATATCGAGGAGGAGGAGTGTGCGAGTACGAGAACGATGAAAAGAGTGGTGGGAGTGAGGCATGGACGGTGACAATAGAAGAGGGAAAGCTTGTGTTTGTGCTAGGCACACCTGGCTAGAGGCATATCGATCGATGTGTGCTGTAAAGAAGGAGCTGGGGGGCCTACACACCATGGGTGAACGACCTAAAGTGAAAAGACGAATTTGCGCGATGGAGCTAGAGAATGCTGAGGGAGGGTGAGAGGGATGCGGGCGTGTGCATGCACAAGAGAAAGTTAGCGCTAGCTACAAAGATAAGAGGGTTGTGTGGGTGTAAAGGACGAATAGAGATCATATATACTTCATTATAAAAAGAGAATTCGGATATTTGAAGAATTTATCATAGTGTTTCAAACCGACGGATGTGTGAATATATATAACGGTGATACACATGGTTTGGTTATGAACATGGTATACTACATTTATATATTTTATCTCTACTCTTATAAAAACGGAGTTTGATGATGGTGTGCCTGCCATCCTGCATTATAGGCCGTCTAATTTATATCTGGCGGATAGCAAGGAAACTATGATGGTTGAAGTTGGCAACAATCATGATTGTATATTCTTATAGAAATGGAGAAACAAATTCAAATTTAGTTCGAATTGCAGTGGTAGTATAGACATTTGGAATGCACTAAAATGTTGGTATGAGTAGGTTACATGCATTATACAGCAAGCGAAAAAATTTAATCGGACATAACATGGATTCATACTCCCTCCTTCCATCTATATAGGGTGTAATGAGATTTTTAAGACCGCCTTTGACTATTGACAAGATTAATAGTACATGACATGCACAATGTGAAAATTATATCATTGAAAGAACCTTTCACAGACAAATTTAACAGTGTGCTTTGTGTAAGTTGCATGTCATATATCATTGCTCTAATATTTGGTCAAAGTTAGCATCGAAAAACGCATTAGGCTCTATATAGATGGAAGGAGGGAGTAGCTTTGAATAGCATTTGTATAGTAAAACGGGGCAAGACTCTCTCTTTGTGTGGTGTGAATAGTTTTATTTTTTTCGTTTTCTTTTTGGTTGAGGGAAGTGCGAATTGATTTGGTACGTACAAGTACAATATTACTACACGTTAGGCTTGTCCCTAAAATTCAACCCGCGTCTTGTTATATCCCGAAAATTCAGATATCGTTTTCCCAAAACTGGCGCCTTCACAACCCGCGCCTTGCTATCCCGAAATTACAACGCGCGCGAAAACTCCCTCCAGCTGCCAAAGCCCGACACGTGAAACCCCCCTTCTAACCCTGAGCCGAAAGGGCCGCTAGTTCAAATCGGTGGGGGGTACTTTTGTAACACACCCTACATTTTGGACAAGCGCGTTCCTAAGTCATGCTTCACCCCCTCCCATTGCCCCCTTTCTGTCATTCAAAATCCCAGGCCGCCATAACCTCTCCGCTCCAGCCGCGAAACCCCACCCTCCTCCACCCGCCACGTCACTGCTGCCCAGCCGGAGCCTCTTCCTCGACGACGTCGTCCACCGCAACAGCTCGACGTCCCTCGTCCACCTCCCCGGATGACGATCCGTCGTCCATGTCGTCGTCCCGCTGGTTCAGCCGCCCTGTCCTCCACCTCGAAGGAGCTACTCCGACGATCGCCTCGTCTATCACGGCTGCTCCATCCCCACAGCGCCGCCTTAACCTGCTCCACCGGAACCGCAACATCCTCACTGACTCCTTGGACGAAGCCGTGGCCTACTCGGCACCACCAAAGAGGTTGTACACTCATCGCATCACACCTTCTCCTTAACTCGACCTCCCGACGCCGACCGTGCTCCATCTCGCACCCCCATGGAGTGGCTACCTTTAAGCCGGCGCCACGGGCGACATATCCATGGCGGCTCTCCCCCAGTGCGAGGCCCCTTCGGCGGCGGCGTCCATACCAGCCGGATCTGCTGCTGCTACTCCTTCTCCGGCTCTCGCTCGATCGCTCGCTCAACCAGCTGCTGCTGCTGCTCTCCCCATCGCTCGTGCTGCTGCTCTGCTCCGATTAAGCCACACTTCAGCCGATTGAATCGACTTTTGGGTCAGTCGATTTTCAGGGGTTGGGGGGCTCGTCGGAGTTAAGGAAGAACCACCTACAGCGGGGACGGGGGCCTGCCGGAGAGGTACTCCACTATCTATCTTAGGGTTCAGGGTGGGGGGGGGCGGGGGGCCTAGAGGGCTGGCCGGGGCGGCGGTGGCGAGTTGTTTCAGGGCGGCGAGGCAGCGCTGGGGCCGGCGGTTCGGCCGGTGGTGGCTGGCGGCTCAGGGGCGTGCATGTTGAAGATGAACTGCAGGCCCTCCCTAAACTACATGTCAAGTGCCTCTCTGCTACCATTGTGTTCAGTTTCGACAGTAGCATTCAGATTCCACAGTAAATTTCAGTTTCGACAGTTAAGTTTAGAGTCAACAGTTTTTACCTCATCTGTTGTAGTCAGGTGGTTTTTGGTGATGTTAATTTTACATCCATTTTACATCATCTATTGGAGATGCTATTAGAATCCCACTTGAGATTGACGATGTCTGTCTTGTGTTGCTTCAGCCTTGACGTCTTACCGCTCACCGGAGCTGCTCCAACGACAGAACGATCCATCACAACAGAGCAGTGCCCTGGACGCCGTCTACAGATTCCTCAGATCTTCGTCCACACCTCCGACAGCCACCTCTGCCTCAACTGCTTCACCGACCAACCCAATTATGCTGAGGTCGACACGGCTACGGCAAAGAGGTTGTACACTTGTTGCATCACTTATTACTATACATTCACGTCGATCCATTAGGGCTATTTTGGTTCAACGGAAAAACATCGATCCACTGGTTGTTACCAACACTCTAAATTTATGCATGCTCTCCTTACATAATCTAACCATATTTTTTCGTATGCATGTCAGATATTGTACAGTCATGCTGAACATGTAGAGAAAAAGAGAAGAGTTTTGCGCGGCAATACAATGTCATGCAGACATCGCTCCATGGTGGGTTCAATGGCAAACCCTCCCCACCCCTCTCCAGATTGTAATCCAGAGGAAGATATCTGTTCTGAGGCGGATTCGGACACCGATGACCACTCCTATTTACCCCCCAAGGTGTTTGCTCTACCTTGGCATGATGATGTTAGTCATATCGTACATATGTTGCCTTGCAGTGCCTACTTTGGACATCATATATGCCATCTGCTTAGTTTAGACATGTTCTGTAATGCCACCTGTTTAGTTTCTATATCATATATGGGAATTATGCAGTCTCATGTCTTTTAGCCAGCCATAATATATGTGAAATGTGCAATGCATCCTGTTTAACCAGGCATCATATATTTGAATGATATCTTGCCCATCCTTTTCTTCATTACATTTCCATTTGTCGACAATGTTTGTACATTAAACTACTCTTCCTATGAATCAGCCATTTGGGTGGGAGATGGAAAAATCTGGAGTGAAAACAAGGCCTTCAGAGCAGACAGTGCTACCCGTCAAAGCAGATCTCTTGTTGGGTCCCGATAGCTCCTCAGAGATGGATTCAGAGACAGATGACCAGTCCTATTCCCCCACTGAGGTGTATGCTCTAACTTGGCACGGTTATACTGCTCATATCATGCATACGGTGTCTTGCATTGCATAGTTTAGACATCATATACACAATATTCAACACCATGTTCTTAGTTCAGACATCATATCGAATGCCCTCTGTTTAGCATATAAATCACATATGTGAATTAAATGATGCGATCCTAATTACTTAGATAACATGTAGGTGAATTATGTCATGCGATCCTGTTTAGTTATTCAACATATCTTTGAATTATGTTATGCTATGCTATCCAGTTTAGATAGACATCATATATGTGAAATTATGTCATGCTATCCATTTTAGTTAAACAATATACATGTCAACTATTTCATGCCCTCTTTTTTCCACACTATCTATTGCATCTGTCTCTCATACAATGTTTGTACATTCAACTATGTTTCCTGTTTATCAGCCATTTGAATTGGAGCGGGTGATGCCAGTATCTAGCGGACTAAAAACACGGTCTTCAAATAAAACAGTGCTACCTCTTGGTGGAGATAGCACCCCGGGTGTACATGCAGAAGAACCATCCCTACCACACATAACCCAAACTCTCGCAGATTGTACCCCTACTACGATGGACAAAGAACCAGCTTCACCCAATGTAACCCCAACCCTAGCTGATAGTAACCCAGTTCCTGTTGACACAGCACCATCTCCACCACCGAGCTCCCAAACAAGAGCAGTTAGTAAGGCAGCTCCAGTGCCCAAAGAGCCAGTACTATCACGGCGAACCGCAACTCCTCCAGTTAGTACGCCTATTCCTGTGGAGGAAGCACAACCAGCTAGTCGTAGTTTAGCATCTATCGCATTTGATGTTATTAAATCGTATGTGCGTATCTTCCCATCTTGGAAATATTATACTGAAGATGAAGGAAAATGCCAGTTGCAGGTGTTTGTCCAGGAGTTATGTGTAAGTAATGTTATTCATGGCAATTACTTTGCTTCATCCCATATATCCTACCTCCATGATGGTTATAATACAGCAAATTTTCCCATTTTTCTCTATAGAGAAGGACCAATTTGGAAACTCAGGATGAGGTAACCTCTGCTAATACCTCTGCTATCTTCAAGAATGCTTGGTGGCAGTATCGGAATTACCTGAAGAAAACGTACTTCACCGGCAAAGAAACTCATTAAATTCCCTTACGTTCTCTTGAGACACATTTACTGGACGATGACTGGGAAGGCCTTGTTCTGTACTGGTCCCGAACCAAGAATGTGGTAAGGTCTATGAGCTCATTTTCTATTTTTAAGTATTATATTCTTGCATCTTACTGTACTCTGTTCATGTAGAACAAGTGCCTAAACATGAAGAACAACTGTTCTAATTTAAGATTCCATTGCTACCATAGGACATAGATATATGTTTGTTTGATGCTTTTATTATGTACTAGTACTTGGCAATAGAAGACTTGGTAGTTTAATCCTGTCCACCTTACTAATGAACTGGTTCACCGAAATGAGTTTCATATACTAGTACATGCTAAACTTGTTATGTGTCTGCTTGTTTCTTCTTTTAGAATGCTGACAGAATATTGGGGAAGAGTGCCTTATTAAGCAACGGTAAAGGAAGTAATGCAGATAAGGTTCCGGATAGTGACACATCCTATCTTGGTTTAGTGTTGGAGTTACTGGCCACTACCGCTTGCACAAGCTATTCAAACTCACTGTCTGAATCAGTTCGGTTTCTTGAGTCTCAACTACAAGCTGAAAGACATCGATCAGCTGTGCTGCGACAAGAAGCAGAAGGACTGGGGAAGTCCCTAGAGCATTCAGATGCATACTTTCTGGTGCAACAGCAAGCGTTGGAGGATTTTAGCGCCAAACAGGACAAAGCTAATCAGCTTGCTAAGTTTATTGCCAGCATGGTGGATACCCAGGATAATGTTTCTTGAGCTCTTCTGAAGTTGTTTCAGTTATGCTCTTGTTTTGCTGCCGCGTTAATTTGCACTGGTGGCCAATTTTGACGGCCAGTGTATATGATATGTTGCTTTGTTCCCTATATTTGCACTGGTGGCGAACTTTGATGCCCAGTGGATGTAATATGTGTAATAGCCGTGATAGCTAGCGTTAGTTGCTTGCTTATTTATTTCCTTGTTGTCTTGTTTATTTGTTTGCTTGTAGTAATTGCAGTTCTTTTTCCGCGGTTAACTAGTGGCTGCAATAACCTATTTTTTAAAACTAGGCCACAATAACCATGGGCTAATATTTACTGTAGTGACACTTGGCCTCCTACGGGCCGTAGAAACAGTGGGCCTTCTACGGGCCGTAGAAATAGTAGGCCTTCTATGGGCCATAGAAACAATGGGCCTTCTACGGGCCGTATCATCAATGTGCCTTATACGGGCCGTATGATCGATTGGCCAAACATGGGCCAATAACAGGCCGCATTATGGCCGTAAACGGGCTAGAGTTGGAATCGTCCGTTCATGGGCCGACCATAACGGGCCATCGTTAATAGGCCGTATTTGATGACGCTATGAAAATGGCCCAACGTATTAATGGACCACAAATGGGCCGACTGTAACCACGGGCTGAATTTGGCCCACAAGCAGAAAATGACAGTAACGAGCCGTAAGTAAATGAATGCTGGAAATGAGCCCAAGAATAAATGGGCTCTGAGAAGGCCGAAAGATAACATGGGCTGGAAACGGGCCAATGGAATAACGGGCCGTTAATGGGTATAAAGTGATACACTGTTCATTACGGGCCAGTTTCACCACGGGCCGCTAATGGGTGTAAAGTGATACACTATTCATTACGGGCCAGTTTCACCACGGGCCATTAATAGGCCAAGAGTTGCATAGGGCCTCATATGGGCCGAAAGACGTCATGGGCCATACATGGGCCAGAAGTGAAAACGGGCTGGAATCATATTGGATGGCCCAGATGACGCTACTGGGCCTAATTCGGATAGGGTGTAACGGGCCTTGGGTTAGCGGGTTGTAAATGGGCTATATGTGAACATGCCGTTAACAGGCTTTCCATGGGCCGGCCCGCCACCTTTTGACCAAGTCAAACGGGCCATCCTTTTCATTGAAATGGGCCTCTGTTGGGCCGTGCCACGTGTCGACGTATCATAGGCGCCTATCTGACCCACTGACGAGCTGATACGTGTTTCGTCCGGCCAATAAGAATTTTACACGTGGAAATTTCCCATTGGTCGGGGTTGTTAACGGGTTATCGGATCCAAAACCCGACCTGATAGCTTAACGGCGTTCCGTTACGGTGGCTGCCACATGTCGGTCACCCTTGACGAAAGCACTTCTGTGACGCGCGATTTATCGTCATGGAAGTGGACACTTCCGTAATGATAATTTTGGTAATGTCATGGAACACTTCAACGACAGCACCGGTACGACTATCTTGATTTTGTCATAAATTTGTCATGGATGTACATGCATGGCAAAAAAAGTGACCTACTGTGACAAACACGTATCATCACGAAAGTGTATTTTTTGTAGTGATACTGGCCAACCTGAGCCTCCTCTCCTCCTCCCACCATGTACACCTACTCCCTCTCGTCCCACTGAGCCTCCCCACCCCACCAGTTCGTCGCTGGAGTCCCGCTGGCCGCGCCTCCCGGAGCTTGGCCGTCGCTGTTGCTCTCGGCCACCACGTCGACTGAGCCCATCCAATGCTCCTATCTCCCTCCCATCACCACCAGAGCCTCCACCACTCTCCGGCGAGCCTCCCCAAGCCCTCCACCTTGCCTCCCCGCCGTCGGAGACCCCTGCCCTTCACCACCACCGCCCGCCCCTGCCTCTCGGGTCTCCTCCGTCCCCGCATCCTCCACTCCTCCCCGGCGGCCGCCCTACACTAGAACGGAGGCGCCTCTGCCTCGCGGTCCCGCTGGTGGTCTCCGTCTGGCCGGAGCAGGCCGGTCCCCTCGCCGCCCCTCCCCTGCTCTGCCTCTGTTTCACGCAAGAAACAGGGCGAGCGGGAGGTAGAGGACGAGCACCCGTGCCCCCTCCTCTTGCCCCTAGACCCCACGCGCCAGCGGCACAGGCGTCTCTGCCCACGTGGCAAGTGGACGCATATTTTCCAGAGTACGTCTCCTCTTTTTTGAAAGCGTATTCTGTTTCTACTTCGGCCTGAAGTACGTTTTCTAAGTCAGAAAGCGTATTTTATCAAATCTGTTTCCCCTTTATCCACTCAGGGACTTCTTTGTGATGATATTCTTACAGATTAGTCCCTAATCTTCTACACCTCATAACTTCGCAACCGTAACTCCGATCGAGATGAAACCAGCGCTCACTTCTTCATCTCATCGGGCTCTATCTTTTGGTAACATTTTCACTAGGTAGTTTCATAGTGAAAATGACCATTTTGCCATTGCCTCTAATCAGCCCCCTCCAAGAAAGAACCGTCCAACGTTTCGTTCTACGGCTTCACCGCACTTCTTCCTCGAGTCTCCGTCACCCCAGGCAAGCCACAATACCCACTTGCTTGATAGTCATGCAGTAGCCATGGTTTTCAACTTTAATATTTATTAAATGTTTGCTTGCTTAAAATATGGTTATAGTTGTTTCGATAATGCTTATGGATTCATGCTTACTTTCTTGCTATGTTGTTATGCAGCTAGTTGTCATACCCTCCTAGTTGCTAGTATTCTTTTCATATGCTTATGCTTGCTAGAAGTATATGTTGATGTTGCTAATGGTCTTCGGTGCATGACTGTCGTCTGTCCCGGGTACCGTTGTTATGCATGTTCCATTGCATCCAGTTGGTTAAATGCTTGCATGATGTCATTGTTGATATGTTCTTGCATGATTTTTATTGTTGATGCTAGTGCTCGTGTTATGCTGTGATTAGTGTTGTACTGGTAATATTCATGCTCTTCATTATGCCATGCTCAGTTGGAGATGATTCATTGTTGATATGGTGGCTAGTTATGTTGCGCCCGTGCTTATGTTTATATCATGCTCATATATTGTAATTGTATCATGTTATTTTATCATGGCTCAGCATATTTGCATTCAAGTTTAACCGGATTAAATTGAACTTGAACACCTGTTGGCTGAGTGATGGTGCCACCATATTGAACTGACCAGTGCAACCACGCTTACCTTTATGGGAAGGTCCTAACTAGGTCTATTGTTGTGCCTCTCGCCGGTGCCTCCAACTAGGGAAGGTTATGGGCGTGCGGTACCCTAGCCCGGTAAGCAGACATAACCTTGTGTGCCCGATTGTTGTTATTGTTATGGTTCCGGTCCCCGTGAGGGACGTTTGGCCACGACGGTGGTCGTTGTGTCTTTGGTAGACACGGGGTCACCCAGGACTAGCCCAGTTGGGAGTGGGTCGGAGTGGCCGGGAGAGTGTCATGAAAATAGATTGGTTTTGTCGGACGCGGTTGGTCCACCCGAATGGGAGTGCGAGGCCATGGGTTCCGTAGTGTGGGTACAGTGTACTAACGTCTGCAGAGTGTATATTAAATCTATCGATAGCCGCGCCCGCGGATAAGGGCCCAGTTCATAGTTGGTCACACTATGAGTCAACAGTAATAATAATAATGTGCTTAATAACAACCCAGGTTCGATGATGAGATAAGTTGGTTGTGATCGCCGAAAGGATCACCATTTGAGGCTAGGTATTGGTCAGGGCTGTGATCGCCAGAAAGATCACCGTTGAGACCAAGTGTTGGTCATGGTTGTAATCGCCGGAATGATCACCGTGGTATCGAGGATACCGAGTTGTTGGATATTGATGATGTTGTGAGAGAATCGTGGGTAAAGATCAAGCTCCTTGTGGTCATTTGATGATTACTACAGTATTGTTTATACCAAGCTTGATTTGATCCTGAGATGATCGTGTAATGTCCGAAGTTGTTAAGTGATGCATGTGATGGTTACGAGGTAACCCGAACAGAATAAATGGTGCATGTAGTGTCATCATGTTGCATGCTAGTATCATCAAATTTATATGTTCATGCCATGATCATATTGTTCTAGAAATATTATGTTGATGTTGTTCATGCCATGTTATCCTAATGATCTCATGATAATTCATGCTTAACCTGCACTTGCCATGCTGTTGTTTGCCTTGAATGCTTCTGGTTATTGTGAGGTTGCAAGTACATTCAATGTACTGACCTGGCGTGTCATGCTAGTTTGTAGGTCGTGCCTGGATTGCTTGCTTATTTAGTGTTGTTCCCGTGTTCGTGAGCTAGGATAAACGTTCCAGCCAGAGTCCCTGCGGATTGGAGTCCATCATCGCCGTTCGTTGTTCCGCTGCCAGTAGTCGTTCCGCTGCTTCGAGTTGTTATGCTGCTTGTATAGACCAACCGTGGTTGGCATAGTGTCGCCGTACCGATGGTATTCATTGTAATATCGGATACCTTGTATTCATATTCGTGTTGTAATAGAGAGCTGGTTTGTTCTATACTAAGCAGTGCCGTATTCCAGAAGACTTCACCTCGATCTCTGGGCTAGAATACGGGGCGTTCTGGTTTTCTCGGAGCCGGGGTGCCACATCATCGGGATCGGATGACTTCTTCCCCTAGTGTCGCCGGTGTTTGTCGCCAACTTCGGCCACCCTGCTGCTCCTAGTCACTCGCCGGGCCTCCGTGTGCCTCCCCGGTGAGGCCCTCGTTCGATCCCCTTCGACCCTCCTCTGATTCTCCCTTCGATTTAGGCTGTATATCACCACTATACATCGCGACCGCGCTCTCTAGGCATTCCCGCTCACCACGCGCCGTCCGCGCCCCGCGAGCCTCCCGGACGCGCACACCGCGCCGGCCACGCCATGCTACTATGCCCTGGCCGCGGCCGCGCCCTGCTCCCCTCGCTCACAAGCCCCCGCTTGGCCTCCTCCCGCTGCTGCCTTGTTCTGCCGCGCCGCTGTGCCGCTGCGTTCTGCTGCGGCTCGCTGGCCCGAGCCACTGCTGCTGGCCCCGCTACGACCAGCCGCACCCGTCTTCGGTCGTCGCTACCGTGCTACTCTGCTGTGCCGGACCACCCGCTCGCGCCCCACTTCCCCCAGCGCCGCTGCTCCTCTCTTGCGTCTCCGCTCGCCCTCGCCGGCTCCGTCCGCCACTTGCCCCGACATGCTGACCGCGCGCTGGCCTTGCCGACCTCGCCCACCTCGTTTGCCCCTGTGCTGCGCCTCCTTGTCGTGCGCCGTCGCTGCCGGTGTCGCTTTGGGAGCGCACAGGCGCTCCCAGCCACCCAACCGTGGCCTGAGCCACTGCACATGGGGCCGGCCTATAAAAATAGAAGAAAATAATTAAGGAATTAGAATAAAATAAAAATAGTTAAGTAATAGATGAGGCACTGACATGTGGGTCCCACCGGACCCATTGACTAGTCAACCGTGGCCCAGTCAACTGCTGACTGGGTAGTTAACTGGCCCCACTATCAACCCTGGTGAACTCTAGGTGCACTGCACCGGGTGCACTTAGAATTTTTGCTATTTTATTTTCATATTAATAATAGATCCAGTAATTCTAGAAATTGATTTAAACTTCAAAAAGCATATAAAATTAACCGTAACTCGGATGAAAATACTTTGTACATGAAAGTTGCTCAGAACGACGAGACGCATCAGAATACATGGCCCATTCATCCGCCACACATCCCTAGCATTGCGAACAAGCAACTTTCCCCCTCCGGTTCATTTGTCCAAAAATGCGAAACACCGATGATACTTTCCCCCTTCGCCAGTATCACCTCCCACTGCGTTAGGGCACACCTGGCGCCGTTACTTGTCTTGACATGTATTGATATGCATCTTTTTGCATTGTATTCATTGTTTCTTCCCCCTCTTCTCTCCGGTAGACTACGTGACTGACGCCACTGCTGGTGCCCCGATCGACTACGGTGTTCACGACCCTTCCTTCTTGCCAGAGCAACCAGGCAAGCCCCCCCTTGATCAACCATATATCGCCCACTCTGTTCTCTCTTATTCTTGCATTAGGTTTGCTACTGTTGTTGATTCGATGGCTCCTATTATGTTGCATAGCCTGTCATTGTTGCTACAATTGTTGATACCTTTACCCGTTATCCTAATGCTTAGTATAGGTTGCTAGTATTCCATCAGTGGCCCTACATTCTTGTCGTCTACCATGCTATACTATCGGGCCGTGATCACTCGAGAGGTGACCACGGATATATACCATACATACATACATACATACATACATACTATACAGGTGGTGACTAAAGTCGGGTCGGCTCGTAGAGTACCCGCATGTGATTCGGATGTGGGGGCTGAAAGGACAGGTGGTTCCATCCTGGTAGTGGTGGGCTTGGGTTCCCGATGGCCCCCGACTTTTACTTTGTGGTAGAGCGACAGGGCAGGTTGAGACCACCTAGGGAGAGAGGTGGGCCTGGACCTGGTCGGCGTCCGCGGTTACTTCAAAATAACACACTTAACGAGATCTTGGTATTTGATCGGAGTCTGGCCACTGGCCTATACGCACTAACTAACTACGCGGGAACAGTTATGGGCACTCGACGTCGTGGTATCAGCCGAAGGCTTCTCGACGTCAGCGACTGAGCGGCACGCGCCGGATTGGACCATAAGGCTGCGCTTGTATTAAGGGGGCTAGTTCTGCTTCCGGCCGCGTACACAACGTGCATGTGTGCAATGGGCCCAGACCCCTGTGCCATAGGATTTAGACCGGCGTGCTGACCTCTTTGTTGTGCCTAGGTGGGGCTGCGACATGTTGATCTTCCGAGGCCGGGCATGACCCAGGAAAGTGTGTGCGGCCAAAGGGGGTCGAGCGTGTTGGAAAATGTGGTGCACCCCCGCAGGGAAATTTATCTATTCGAATAGTTGTGTCCCTCGATAAAAGGATGACCCAGAGTTGTACCTTGACCTTATGACAACTAGAACCAGATACTTAATAAAACACACCCTTTCAAGTGCCAGATACAACCCGGTGATCGCTCTCTAATAGGGCGACAAGGAGAGAATCGCCGGGTAGGATTATGCTATATGATGATACTTGGTGAACTTACCATCTACTCTCTTCTCTATCCTTTAAGATGGAGGCTGCCAGAAGCGTAGTCTTCGATAGACCTAGCTATCCCCCTTCTATTCGGGCATTCTGTAGTTTAGTCCACAGATACTACCCATTTCATTGATACCAATTCATATGTAGTGTAGATCCTTGCTTGCGAGTACTTTAGATGAGTACTCACGGTTGCCTTGCTACTTTCTCATTAGATTGATCTTTCAATTCAATCTCTTGTTTAGATAAGGTGCGTGTCTCTGCAATTTTGTCGAGGTCATCAATGCACTAGTAGAAAAAGGGCCATTTGTCCCGGTTCATAAGGCCCATTTGTCCCGGTTGGGGAACCAGGACTAAAGGGTCGGTACTAAATCCCTATACCTTTAGTCCTGGTTTTTACACCAACCGAGACAGACAGGGCTCCACGTGGCCGCTGCGGCTTGCCCTGGCAGGGGGGCCTTTTGTCCCGGTTGGTAGCACCAACCGGGACCAATATGCTACCACGCATCAGCAGTTCAGTGGCTAGGGTTTTTGTTT